>NW_026110326.1:52500-135094 GCF_024679095.1 Eriocheir sinensis | reverse complement strand
TCCCCGACCAGGTGTTGAGCTAATAAATCCTCAGGTAATTCAGGTAACCCTTATCTTCGCTTACACCTGAGACGAACGCAGAACTTAAGCACCTACGCATGTTATATTCTTACGTCAATGTGTGTTGTTTTGCTCTCTCTCTCTCTCTCTCTCTCTCTCTCTCTCTCTCTCTCTCTCTCTCTCTCTCTCTCTCTCTCTCTCTCTCTCTCTCTCTCTCTCTCTCTCTCTCTCTCCCAACGTTGTCCAGTGTCGCGGTATTTATACATCATTTTTGTTATTATCCTAAAAACGACACAATCTCAACACTATGACCATATTAGATTATCCAGCCATTTAATTAAATTAATTGAAAGGTATTAAGTAGCTGACATATGAGAGGAAGCGAGAAGTCTTGAGAGTGTGTGGCAGATATGTGGGGCGGTGCTGACCCACATAGGTCTACACCCCACCGGCCAGTTTCAAATGGAAATACTACAGTACCTTTAGGATAAATTTACTGATAGATAGAAAGGTTTTAAGAAACGTGAGAAATACAGCGCGGTTTGGTGCAAGATGTTCCGGGCTCGAAGATAAATTGTACCAGACCTTTGGCCCGAAGAACCGCCGGTGACCGAGAGAGCCTGCCAGGGTTGAGGAAGCCTGGGGGAGGGGGGGGGGGTAGAATGGGAGGCCGACGATAGGGGAGTTACGCCGGGGGGGAAAGGATGGGGAGAACGAAGGATGAGGATGGGGAGGCCGACGATAGGGGAGTTACGTCGGGGGGAAGGATGGGGAGGGAAAAGATGAGGATAGGGAGGCCGACGATAGGGAGTTTCGCCGGGGAATGATGGGGAGGGAAGGATGGGGAGGGGCCGGGGTGGATTCCTCAACAGGAACGAGCTCAGTAGAGCATATCGTGGTCATTATTGTAGATAGCCCTCGTCAGTGTCACAGATTCCGTCGACTGGAACGTGCTCAATACTGTAATCCAAGTCATCTGTATCCTTGGCCTCCTCGACGGGAACGAGTGACGTTTGAAGATTGGGCTCGTCATCTGCAGGACCGACTTCCTGAGATTCATTGGCGGCATGTCCTCCATTTTCAACGTTGGTGATGACCATCTCTTTAACAAGGTCGTTATTTTCTTCCATGAAGATGTCCAGCGCTTTCACAAGGTCGTCATTTTCTTCCATGAAGATGTCCAGCACTTTGATAAGGTCGTCATTTTCTTCACTGGAGAAGGCCAGCGCTTTGACAAAGTTGTCATTTTCTTCGTGGGTGAGGGCCACCGCTTTGACAAGGTCGTTAATTTCATCCATGGAAATGGCCAACGCTTTTACAAGCTCGTCATCTTCAGCCTTGGGGATGGCCAGCGCTTTTACAAGCTCGTTATCTTCAGCCTTGCAGATATCATGCGCTTGTGCAAGTTCGTCATCTTCAGCCTTGCAGATATCCAGCGCTTTTACAAGGTCGTCATCATCAGCCTTGCAGATATCCAGCGCTTGTACAAGGTCGTCATCATCAGCCTTGCAGATATCCAGCGCTTTTACAAGTTCGTCATCTTCAGCCTTGCAGATATCCAGCGCTTTTACAAGGTCGTCATCATCAGCCTTGCAGATATCCAGCGCTTGTACAAGGTCGTCATCATCAGCCTTGCAGATATCCAGCGCTTTTACAAGGTCGTCATCTTCAGCCTTGCAGATATCCAGCGCTTTTACAAGGTCGTCATCTTCAGCCTTGCAGATATCCAGCGCTTGTACAAGGTCGTCATCTTCAGCCTTGCAGATATCCAGCGCTTTTACAAGGTCGTCATCTTCAGCCTTGCAGATATCCAGCGCTTGTACAAGGTCGTCATCTTCAGCCTTGCAGATATCCAGCGCTTGTACAAGGTCGTCATCTTCAGCCTTGCAGATATCCAGCGCTTGTGCAAGGTCGTCATCTTCAGCCTTGCAGATATCCAGCGCTTGTGCAAGGTCGTCATCTTCAGCCTTGCAGATATCCAGCGCTTGTACAAGGTCGTCATCTTCAGCCTTGCAGATATCCAGCGCTTGTGCAAGGTCGTCATCTTCAGCCTTGCAGATATCCAGCGCTTGTACAAGGTCGTCATCTTCAGCCTTGCAGATATCCAGCGCTTTTACAAGGTCGTCATCTTCAGCCTTGCAGATATCCAGCGCTTTTACAAGGTCGTCATCATCAGCCTTGCAGATATCCAGCGCTTGTACAAGGTCGTCATCTTCAGCCTTGCAGATATCCAGCGCTTTTACAAGGTCGTCATCTTCAGCCTTGCAGATATCCAGCGCTTTTACAAGGTCGTCATCTTCAGCCTTGCAGATATCCAGCGCTTGTACAAGTTCGTCATCTTCAGCCTTGCAGATATCCAGCGCTTGTACAAGGTCGTCATCTTCAGCCTTGCAGATATCCAGCGCTTGTGCAAGGTCGTCATCTTCAGCCGTGCAGATCGACCGCGCTTGTACAAGGTCGTCATCATCAGCCCGGCCGATATCCAGCGCTTTTACAAGGTCGTCATCTTCAGCCTTGCAGATATCCAGCGCTTGTACAAGGTCGTCATCTTCAGCCTTGCAGATATCCAGCGCTTGTGCAAGCTCGTCATCTTCAGCCTTGCAGATATCCAGCGCTTGTGCAAGGTCGTCATCTTCAGCCTTGCAGATATCCAGCGCTTGTACAAGGTCGTCATCTTCAGCCTTGCAGATGTCCAGCGCTTTTACAAGGTCGTCATCTTCAGCCTTGGGGATTGCCAGCGCTTTTACAAGGTCGTCATCATCACCCTTGCAGATGGCCAGCGCTTTTACAAGGTCGTCATCTACAGCCTTGCAGATGGCCAGCGCTTTTACAAGGTCGTCATCATCACCCTTGCAGATGGCCAGCGCTTTTACAAGGTCGTCATCTTCAGCCTTGAAGATGGCCAGCGCTTTTACAAGTTCGTCATTCTTTTCCATGAAGATGTTCAGCGTTTTGACAAGGTCGTTAATTTCATCCATGGAGATGGCCAACGCCTTAACAAAGTCGTCATTTTCTTTCTTGGACATGGCCAGCGCTTTGAAAAGGTTGTTATTTTCTTCCATGAAGATGTCCAGCGCTTTTACAAGGTCGTTATTTTTATCCCTGGAAATGGCCAGCGCTTTGACTAAGTCGTTATTTTCTTCCTTGAACATGTCCAGCGCTTTTACAATGTCGTTATTTTCATCCTTGGAAATGTCCAGCGCTCTGACAAGATCGTTATTTTCAGCCTTGGATATGGCCAGCGCCTTGACAATGTCGATATTTTCATCCTTGGAAATGTCCAGCGCTCTGACAAGATCGTTATTTTCAGCCTTGGATATGGCCAGCGCCTTGACAATATCGTTATTTTCATTCTTGGAAATGTCCAGCGCTCTGACAAGATCGTTATTTTCAGCCTTGGATATGGCCAGCGCCTTGACAATGTCGTTATTTTCATCCTTGGAAATGTCCAGCGCTCTGACAAGATCGTTATTTTCATCCTTGGATATGGCCAGCGCTTTGATAAGGTCGTTATTTTCATCCTTGGAAATGTCCAGCGCTCTGACAAGATCGTTATTTTCAGCCTTGGATATGGCCAGCGCCTTGGCAATTTCGTTATTTTCATCCTTGGAAATGTCCAGCGCTCTGACAAGATCGGTATTTTCAGCCTTGGATATGGCCAGGGCTCTGACAAGATCGTTATTTTCATCCTTGGAAATGTCCAGCGCTCTGACAAGATCGTTATTTTCATCCTTGGAAATGTCCAACGCTCTGACAAGATCGTTATTTTCAGCCTTGGAGATTTCCAGCGCTTTGATAAGGTCGATATTTTCATCCTTGGAAATGTCCAACGCTCTGACAAGATCGTTATTTTCAGCCTTGGAGATTTCCAGCGCTTTGATAAGGTCGATACTTTCATCCTTGGAAATGTCCAGCGCTCTGACAAGATCGTTATTTTCAGTCTTGGAGATTTCCAGCGCTTTGATAAGGTCGATACTTTCATCCTTGGAAATGTCCAGCGCTCTGACAAGATCGTTATTTTCAGCCTTGGATATGGCCAGCGCTTTGATAAGGTCGTTATTTTCTTGCCGGGAGAAAGACACGACTTTTTGCTGCCTGTCAATTTCATTCCTAGCGTTAGACAGATCACTAAGCAGGCCGTGGTTTCTTCCTGGAATAAGGACACGAATTTTCGGAGCCTGTGAATTATTTTTCCAGCGTTAGATAAGTCACTGAGCAGGACGCTATTTTCGCGTCGCGATAAGTGCAGGTCATTGATCAGGCCGCTGTTTTCTTCCTCCAGCGCTAATCTTTGCTGCTCTTTCTCTCTCAAGCCGTTTCTTGAGCCAGCACCGCCCTGTGCAGGACGCTGGCTTCATCTATGGCCTGAAGTAGAAGGACGGACAAGAGGGCGTTTTGTCTTTTTAGGTCCTGCAACGCCAGCTGACTCCGCTCTTGTTCGGCCAGCAGATCAGCAATCACCCAGGCCTTGTGGGCCCCGAGCTGTCCCGCCGGGGGTTCTCCCTCCACAGGCCCGGTGGCGCGCAGCCCTTCGGCTGGCAGGGTTGTAGGGCCGAGCCGGTGTACTTCAGAATGAGATTGGTGGACAAGGCCCTAAACAACATTGCAATAACAAAGTCAATTCTAATCGTGGTGATTATAATTGAAATAAGTCTGAATATAAAATAAGTGCAGAAGTGAGAGACAACGAGGAAAGCGAAAGTGAGCTGAGAGCCGGACGGCAACGGCAGCAGGAAAGAGGGCAGCAGAAGTGTGTCCCGCCTCTTCCTCCTCCTTGCCGTGTTACCTAACTTATTAAGGATGGCGAATGCATGACAAGAGAGAGAGTTAGTAATTCTGTTAGTTATTCATTCATTCATTCAGTCAGTCAGTAAGGGTTTTTCAGTCACCGCCGAGTGGCCTAAGACTACCCACATGATGTCCAGAAGACCACCCATCAACCCGGACTCTAAAAGGAACCGTCCAGTGAATCAAGAATGAGCTCCGGGGAGCAGCAAGAGCCAAGCATAACTGGCGCCACTATAAAATTTCTTGCGCCATGACGGGCTTGGGCTATAGGCGGGGATGTAAAGAAAAAAAAAATCCTAATCAGTCAGTTCGTCAGCCAATCAGTCATTTGTCACTAATAATTTTCCTTTCCTTACCTTTCCAGTAACTTCCCTGAGCGTCGCCTCCCGCCGGGCTTCACCTCCGCAGCCCAGGTAAGTAGCCAATTAACGCCGTCGATAACTTACTTAGATATTCAGCGGCCCCAGAAAAATGTGTGTGGTGAAGATTTTTTTATTTTAATGTACGGAAGTTGCGCGTTGCCCTCTCTCTTTCCCGTCCCCCTTTTTATTACACCACAATGGCCGTAGTGTGTAATGATGTGTTTAAGAGTACTGACAATTACCTGCGTTAAAATGATCAAAAGGGATGCAGGAAATGTTACAGTGCCCGAGGTGGTTAGGGAAAAGTCAAAGTGATCAAGGGAAGGTGAAAGCGGTCAAGTGACGGTCAAAGTACTCGTGACGGTCAAATTGCTCGTGACGGTCAATGTGGTCAGAAATTTCAAAACGGTCAAAGGTCAAGCCAATCCACCGTCAGACCTCTTGACAGCACTCGCCGTTGTTCAGCATTCTGCCACCAAGGTATGAGAAATTTTCCAAGATCTCAATTTCGTCACCACACGCATGGACAGACTGTACCGTTTCATCCAGCAAGCCTCCAAACACCTGCACCTTGGTAGTGGCTCAGAATATCTTGAGTCCCCTTTGCTTCGCCTCCTCGTTCAGTCCCGAGCCATCACCAGAATCTTCAGCGACTCAGCCAGGATTACTGCATCATCGCCAAATTAAGGTCAGTGGTCATGGTATTAAGTTCAAAATTAGTCATACGGAATCGTTTTTAGGAGTTAATATCGTCATGTCTGTTTCTCTTTTCGGTAGGGATGACTAGATATTTATGTTTTTGGCCGATTTAATTTGCTAGATTAATTCATGAAAGGTTCGCTCCCATTACCTAACTATCACCCCTCATCTGCCTCCTTGCACATGGTGGGGGAGGAGGCAGAGATGAGGGTTGGGTTACCGAGGTTTATGGTAACATGTTTTTACGGTACTGTCAATGAGACCAGTTTTTAATGCTTTATGAAATGTTGCACTGAATTGGTATCGTATAGTATCATAGATAACCATATTGCGTTAATATTGTAAGGGTTGAATCATGGCTATGGACGGTTATTTTCAGTATTTAGTGTTTAATGATAGCTATTTTTATGGAGTTTTTAGCATTTCGATTCAGCATAACGAGATATATAGCTTGCGTTCATTGTCTTCTTCCTTTAGTTACTATCTGTATGCTTGTCGACCCGCATTTACTGAAGACTTTCCATGCATAATTTGCCTTATTTTCAACCCCTTCATTATTATCCTCCTCCTCCTCCTCTATCTCATTCCCATTCATCCTGTATTAATCTTTTTTTTTTTCAATTTTATTACGTCTTCCTGCGTCACATTATCAACCCAATCAACTTATCCTCATGTACTACTGCTACTACTACTACTACTACTACTAATAATAATAATAATAATAATAATAATAATAATAATAATAATAACAATGATAATAATAATAATAATGATAATAATATAAGGATAACAAAATGAAGAACAAGAACAAGAACAACAAGAAAAGAAAGGACGAAGAAAAAGAAAATAAAACAGTAACAATAACAGAAACAACAATAACCAACAGCAACAAAACAAATCATATCGAAAAAAAAAAAAAAAAAAAAAAACAATCCCCAGAACACGTCACAAACAGGAAACAACAAAACCATAAGTGGGTGAAATTCCAACCCCAATCATATAAAACCCTTCCTTAATGAGCGGCTGTCGAACACTAATAAATACAGATAAGATAAAGAAAAGGGCACGTGAGCCTTTCCCCACGACCAGGTGTTGAGCTAATAAATCCTCAGGTAATTCAGGTAACCCTTATCTTCGCTTACACCAGAGACGAACGCAAGAACTTAAGCACCTACGCATGTTATATTCCTACGTCAATGTGTGTTGTTTTGCTCTCTCTCTCTCTCTCTCTCTCTCTCTCTCTCTCTCTCTCTCTCTCTCTCTCTCTCTCTCTCTCTCTCTCTCTCTCTAAATGACCCAAGAAAGTTTCAAGACGGAGAAGGACAAATGAGGAGCTTGTGCGAGTGGAAACAAGGACACAATAGCAATAAGACCGCAGGAAGTTCCATGAGAGATAGGAAAGGCGTGGGGAGCTTGGAGGAGACTGAAGAACAATTGCAAAAAGACCATTAAGGGAGTTTCATGAGAGTTTGGAAGGGCGTGGCGATCGAGCTTTATTGGAAACTGAATAACATGACCTAAGGGAGTATCAAGGAAGAGGTTGTACTTACCAAAGAGGGATGTTGGTGGAGGCTTTCCTGGGGCGATGCTGACCTTGTTCCTGTTCGTGGTTGTCAAGTGGAAGCTGAATTGACGTGTAATGAACCTGGAAGAAGAAGAAAAATAAGGTTAAATTGGGTTTAGAGTGATAGATTTTAGGGCGATTTCTAGGTTACGATATGACGTGATACTATAGGAAGATATTATAATTTGTTGGTGGTTTGATAAATAAAAAGAAAGGCAATGAACGGAGAGAATTGCTTTTGTAATATACGTACCAATGGAATAATCGCACAGTGTTGGTAAAATGATACGAAAAAAAAGGAATAAGCAGGAAGATAAACAAATTGGATACAAATAAATAAACTAGTAAATAAATAAGAAGCAAATAAATAAGAATAATAAGAATAAATGTATAAGATGAAGCAAATAAAAGGAAAAATGAATGAATAAGTTACAAATCAGAGGATGAAAGGAAAACGGGTAGGCTATTAGGGACGGGCAAAAAGGTTATCAAACAAAGATAAATAAATAGGATGCAAATAAATAAATAAATAAATAAGAGGTAAATAAATAAGAATAATAAGAATAAATAAATAAGATGAAGCAAATAAAATGAAGAATGAATGAATGTTACAAATCAGAGGAGGAAAGGCAAAAGGGTAGGCTATATGTCTGACGGGCAAGAATTAAGGTTATCAAACAAACATATCTGTCGAGTATGATGGTAAAGCTTTATCAAAATTACTCTTTAATCACTCGTTTATGAGCGGGTTAACTTAATAAACATGGTATACCTAATAAAAATAATAAATGTAGTAGATACATAAGCGTGGATTCATTTTCCAAGTATTTGACCCTTTCAGTTAAAAAAAATGTCTATATATATATATATTCTACTAAATTCCATATATCCCTTCTCGGTATATTAAGGGTGGTATTGCTAGACGGAAGGTCGAGGACAAGTTACTTCCCATGAAGTCAAGTCGTTACTGAGAGCAAGGCAAGTATAGAGAAGGTATCGTCATACAGGCGGGAGGAAATCACTCGTTGGCAACTCCTATAGCCTTCACGCTTGGCCACGCCCCATCCTCGTTGTCTGCCCTAACCGACGACTTCACACACCTCACTCCCACCCTGTTTCCTGACCCCAACATTCATTTTTACGAAAAACTAAGACCACCATCATCTTCTTGAGAAAATTCTGCATCACACTAGCATAAATTTGTAACAATAATGTAAAATTACACATACGAAAATCAGAGTTAAGTGAAGGATGGAGTAAACATGTTCTTGCACTTATTTCCCTTCAACTCCTTAGTACTCAGCTGGTTTTCGTCGTATCACTTTTATAAGCCCAGATCCTGAATCTGCATGCTTTTCTGCTTCTGATGGTGTGTGGTATCTCCCGAGGTAAAAATATACATAGGGTCAAAATCGCCGCCGAATGTAAGCCGAGCCGTGACGCCTTCATTCACTTCGGCATTTGTTTACTCAAGTCAGACTCGCCGCTCACACACAGATGGGGCGTGAGGTGAGCGACGAGTCTGACTTGAGTAAACAAATGCCGAATAATTTACCGTCACGGCGTGATATATTGAGGTGTTTTGAGCTGAGTGATCAAATCTGGAGCTGAAAATGAATGTGTGAATCATGAACAACGAGAATGAAACGGGCTGAGATGGAAACCAAACTCGAGGAAGGGCGGAGCTTATCGAGACGCCAGCCAATCATCGTCCAGGATGAGATGCCGTGAACATTTCTATTTATATTTTTATTCACCGACAATTGCTTCACAGGGTCTATAACAAAAAACCCACATCTTATTTTATTTTATTGTAGTAGTTTATAACATAAAAAACATCCGAGAGGTCCTAATAAAAAAGATCACTTCAAAATTTGGTTCTTCACGTTCTATGAGTGACTATACCTCTCTATACTTGCCTTGACTGAGAGTACTTGAAATGCCCGCCAAAATACTGGAACATTGTCGAGTGTCGAGGACACGGGTACCCCCGTGTCTTCGTCGAAATCGTGATTAAAATTGTTATCAGAATTTAGACTGAATGTAAAAAATACAATAAATTATAAAATAAATTTTCGGGAAAAAAATATCCTATTAGGCAGAACACTAGTGTTTCTCTGATAACAGTACCCGTTCCGCGTTTTACAAGAATAAGGCGTCGTGACGACAACAAGCTCCCCCCTCCGGCCTGGCGTCACGCGGGAGAGGAAGGCTGCCGCCATTACTACAATTCATCATCCATATACAGGTAAGACCAAGCGTATTTTCCCGGCTGTGAATGATTGTTTAGTGTTTTTAAAGTGGCAGGATACGTTAGGCGGGATAAGGCGTGTTTACAACTTGCTGGAAGGCTGACAGGAGGCTCGCCTTTCATCGCCATGCCGTAGCCCCAACAAAATGTATTATTACACCCGGGTGAGGGAGCTTGACAGGATGTATAATCTTATTATTCGTGCTTGGTAATACTAAGAGGTCTCCGTGGTCTAGTGGTCAGCGTGGCTGACTACTACTACGCGGCCCCGTGTCCGAATCATGACCCGAGGAGTCAGCGTGCTGCTCACCCAGCTGATCATCCTCCCTCTCGGGCTGGTTGATAAATGGGTACCTGGGGAAGGTAAACTGTGGTAACCCGGATGTCACACTGGCCCTGTGTCCCGGGGTGTTGGGCTCCCTCCTACCACAGGCTCACGTGTTCATGCAACGGAGAACCCACGCGCAGCTCAGCTATAGCGTGTGCCCCAACTTTACCTTAACTTTGGTAATACTACAGTGAGCCTGACGCCAGTAAACCTCAATAAGTATGAATTGTGAATGCTATGAAATAGGTCAAGGAAGCAGCCTTCATTACTGAGCCTGCCACCCCAGCATGGCCAATATTAATATTTCACACCATTATGGGGAATAATTACATTGGCCATCTAAGCTCAAGCTTATATTCAGACAGACCTTGATGCTTAAGTTCCACTTCAAATGAAAATAATCCTTGATGAGGGTGATGACACAAAAGATTAAATATAATTTTATTACAGAAAAAGCAGCAATGGCAGCCTACAGACACCTGCTACGTAGAGTGGCTCACGTGGGACAATGGGAAGACCTGGCCATCAGGAGGAGAACCCGTTTGTTCAGGAGCCGTAGGGATCCCTTTGAAATGTACTCGGAAGAGGAGTTCACTCAACGCTTTCGGCTCTCCAAGCAAGTCACCCTGGATCTCTTATAAAAAATCCAGCACCTATTGCCAGATTCTACCAGGAAAAGAGGTAAGCTTAAAATATCATGGGTCTGAAAATATAAAAATGCCATTCTTTACAGGTACTTTAATCAGACCTGATCAAGCTGTGGCTAGCAAGATTAATGTACTGATGCTTAACTGCAACAGGAGCCGATTCAGGAAAAAAGTTTGCCGGAGGCCCGATTGTTGAAAAGTCCGATGAAATTGCCTACCACACAATTTGGAATGTTCTGCGAGTTTTGTTGTTATAGCCGCAGCGCACTTCTGAGCTAGTTTCCAGTATTCGCTCAGGACCATGGGGGGGCGGCCCCTGGGTCCCCCTTTAGATCTGCCAACGAACCACAACCATAAACAGGGACAGCCCTGATAGTTCTCAAATTATACGAGGTGCCAAAGTCACAGATCCATACCCTAGTTATTCTCAGCTATGTAAAAATATGTCTACATATATGTCTATGATTTTTTTGTCAAATTATCATTCTTAAGGAATAAATGTTTATTTCATATTTCCTAGCGATAGAGTTTAGGTCAAAGCAAACAATTCAGTTCAACATATCTTTTGACACACTTTTCTAACATGAGTTTCTGTTGTCAGCCATAATTTCTGTGGGGGGGAGCTCTGGGGCTACAGCCCTCCAATGTTTTCAATCAGCCTTAAATGCCCTAACAGTGCCTATTTACAAAATATTCCCTCACCTGCACATCCTTGCTTCGATCGCTACCCTCTTCCCCCGCCCACCTCATGAAACTATGATGCCTTATAGACCCCTGCAAAAATCTGCAAAAATTATGGGCTTGGTTATTGATTGGTTGAAAAGTAGGATAAGGCAGTCATCCACATTCTCAGTGAAAGTAAGGTGAAGGTAGGGGCACATACTATAGTTGCACATGGCCTGAGTGCTGACCTCTGTCACATTAGCACTATAGCCTGTGGTGGATATGAACCCATTACCCCAAAAGAGAGGGCAGGTGTAACATCTGGGTTACCACAGGTTTCCACAGGTACCCATTAATTTGACAGGCACAAGAGGGAGAATGAACAGTTGGGTGAGGTGCACACCGACTGGGATTTGAACCTAGATCTGTGGATTTGTAGCTTGGCACGATAACCACATCACCATGGAGGTGCAGTCATCAGGAATTATTATTATTGCTATTGTTGTTATTATTATTATTATTATTATTATTATTATTATTATTATTATTATTATTATTATTATTATTATTATTATTATTATTATTTATTGTTATTATAATTATTATATATTTTTTAATTATATATAATTATTATTATTTTCATTATTATTAATTAATTTATTATTATTATTATTATTATTATTATTATTATTATTATTATTATTATTATTATTTACTGTTATAATTATTGTTATTATTTTCATTATTATTAATTAATTTATTATTATTATCATTATTATTATTATTATTATTATTATTATTATTATTATTATTATTATTATTATTATTATTATTATTATTATTATTATTATTATTATTATTATTATTATTATTATTATTATTATTATTATTATTATTATTATTATTATTATTATTATTATTATTATTATTATTATTATTATTATTATTATTATTATTATTATTATTATTATTATTAATATTATCATTATTATTATTATTAATATTATCATTATTATTATTATTAATATTATTATCAGCCTGTTTCCGGATGTCAGGAGTATACTGGGCCCTGGGAGAACCTTCTTTTCTCTTGTAGGTACACACCATCCCGAAACAAAACAGAAGTGTGTACCATTTATGTAGCTGTGGTCTCTTGTACCCCATTATGGTGGTCTCAATTACCCCATGTTATATAAAGATCAATACAAAGTAAACATTAACATTGATCACCTCCACATTGGCTGTATACTTACATAGGATGCCTGGCTACAGATCACAGAAATTGGACTTGGCTGAGGGACACGGCTTGTGTACAGCACACCTTAGCGTTACTGGGTCACATTCCTCGAATATACATACACAAATGAATAGGAATGAGGGGTACTTGTGGTATGAGTGAAAAGATGTGGTTTACATTTTCAGATCTTATGTACTTGAATGTCTACAAAACAGAAGTTAACAAAACAGTCCGACCTATTATTTTTTTTTTGTTTAATTTTAAAAGAAATTTCCTTAGCTGGTCTCAGTTGCCCCAGGTGGTCTCAATAGCCCCGTTCTATGGTGTGTGTGTATATATATATATATATATATATATATATATATATATATATATATATATATATATATATATATATATATATATATATATATATATATATATATATATATATATATATTCTGATAAATATTTCTTTCTTACAGGGCTTCCAATCCCACCACGTCTCCAGCTGCTGGTAACCCTCCGCTACTATGCCACTGGGAGCTTCCAGCTTGACATGGGGGATTGCTGTGACATGTCGCTGCCCAGTGTATCTACCTGTGTCAAGACTGTGACCAGTGCAATCTGCCAGCTAGCAGGGGACTACATAAAGTTCCCCAGTCCTGCTGAAGAACAGGATGTCATGCGACAATTTGCCGAGGTAGCTGCCATGCCCGGAGTTATTGGATGTGTAGATGGTGTACACATCCCAATCATCAGTCCAGGTGGAGAAGATGCAGAACTTTACCGCTGCAGGAAGGCTTTTTCATTGAATATAATGGGGTCTGCAACTCATCCATGCTCTTCACAAATCTGGTCGTGAACTGGCAAGGTAGTGCACATGATGCCCGCATCTTCAGTGAGTCTGTTTTGTGTGCTACTCTGGAGGAGGGCAGTACAGAGGATACTTGTTGGGGATTCGGGCTATGCCTGTAAAAGCTACCTTTTAACTCCCATTCGAATTCCTCGTACTGTTAAGGAGAGGCATTACAATGCCTCTCACATCAAAACAAGGAACCTGATCGAGAGAACGTTCGGGATTTGGAAGAAAAGATTTGCTATTCTCTCAAAGCCAATGAGAACAGCACTCTCAACATCAAAAAAAATTGTGACTGCATGTGCCATCCTGCACAATATTGCAATCCTCAACAAACTCCCCATTGACATGCCAGAAGAAGAACTTGAGCCCATCAACATAGACATACTTGCAGATTATGATGTAGGCACTGGAAATGCTCGCAGAGCTTCCATTGTTGAGAGATTCTTTTAGATCTTCTGTGGATGTCAAAATGTACACCATTGAGTGCTGGCAATGGAACCCAGGCTTCTGGATAGGAGTCAGGGCAGCAAGCCAACCGAGCCATCGATGATTTAACAGTTCTCCGTCTAGTCCAAGACCTACACTGCCCATGGTGCCTCACACAGCCTAACACACCAGAACATTTCCTGCTCCACTGCCCAAGATTCCTCCCTCCACACCAACCTCAAATTAAGCATCCCTAACCAGACTCAACATCCACAGGCCAACTTTACATAGAAGGCCTGCTGGGCAGCGACACCCTCAGCCCCAACACTGCCTTCCAAGCCCTCAAGTCTATGCAGACCTTCCTACAGAAGTCCTGGCAACTCAATAGGATCTAACCCCTCCCCTGGTGACACATCGACAGAATAACAACATCCGCTAACATTTCCCACTGATGGGGCTCAGGAGGCAGTGGTCCCACAGCCTAACCAGCCCCATAAAACACCCCAGAAAAGATGATCCCAGAGGCCACTTCTCTGGCACTGTATCTGACATCCTCCCCCACTGTGGATATGCAGGAAGGTGACTTCGCCCACACTCATGGTGGCTGGAAATGCTTTTATTTAACCCACAGTAGCACATGCGGTGCTATATATATTAGGAACTGCAATAACACATTGAAAATTCAGTAATCTACATGACAAAATTTTTCACTATTATTGCAGTTTTTCTAATGTAAATATATACTACAGGTGGCATTATGGGTTGACTAAAAGCGATTAAAAGCGTTCCAGCTACCATGAGTGTGAGCGAGGTCACTTTCCTTCATATCCACAGTAAACCAGGGTGTCAGGTATAGTGCTGCATAAGTGGCCCTTGGCATAGTGACCTCAGTAGCTCAGTTGGGTTGATTTATACACAGATAGCCCAGGTTTGATCTTTTTTTCCCTGCCTATAGTGCTTTTAGGCTTTCTTGAGAGGCCTGGATGGTAGTCGGCCCCAGCCCGTCATGGTGCAGGCAAGTGTTTTATAGTGGCGCCGTCTTTTCTTGGTGTGGTGGTTGGTCACAGTGGTGTACATTTTGAGATCTTTATTGTAGTTTTTCTAATAATGAGTTATGTCTGTTGTTCAGGAAATGAAAATAGCTTGTAAGATTTTGCATATATATTTTCCTATCAAAATTTACACTGTCTTTTAATTTGCTCATTTCCTGCCTGAAGCCTATACGTACATAATCATGATATAAATAAATGAACAAAATATTTATCAAACATCACTGAAAATAATGTATTTCATACTACAACTGCTACTACTAACACTAGTTAAAGTTAGCAGCATTTGCTAAAATACGGATGATACAGAGATTGGCAGATTAATTGAGTCGGATCAAGTCGCTACTATTCTCCAGGATGAACTAGACAGATTGTGTGAATGGGCAGGGAAGTGGCAGATGGAGTTCAATGTCTGGAAGTGCAAAGAATGGGCTAATCACTCTTGACGTGATATTCTTGATGTATAAATAAAAACCCACACTGGCAGACGATAGTTATATTTTTAACTAAACAGTTTCGGTGGACACTGCCACCATCTTCAGTGGTGTAAAGAAAGACCACTGAAGATGGTGGCAGTGTTGGTTTTTATTTATACATCTGGAAGTGCAGTACTCTGAGTGTATATAGAACAACCCCTCATAATTATTGGTTAAATGACACTCCCTAAGAAGATCAAGGTGTGAGAGGAATTCAGGGATCTTGATGACCTCTGATCTCCATCTAAGAGCACAATGCATTCATCCTAGATATTGTGCAAATAGGGTATTGGGATTCATTTCAAGAAGAGTAAGCAACAAGTGCTGATGTTATCAAGCTATATTTAGCATTAGTTAGATCTTATGATAATGTGTGTTTTTTTCTGGTCACCTTCATAATTGTAGAATGGGTATCAAAATGTTAGAATTGGTACAGTGGAGGATGACAAAGATGATTTACAGGTTCAAAAACTTGATATATGAGGAGACTCGAACAGTTAATTAAACTTGCATTTTCTAGAAAGGTGAAGGGTGCGAGGAGACTTGATCGAAGTTTATAAATGGATGAAGGGCTTTAATAAGGGGGATATTTATAAGTTTATGATGATAAGAGAGCTGGGTAGGACATGTAGTAATGGGTTTAAATTAGATAAACTCAAATTCAACAGGGACATAGACAAAAAATACTTTACTAACAAGAGAATGCGTGGAACAGGCCTGACCTTCATGTTCTGAGAGTCAATAAGATAAACACATTAATAAAAAGTTTAGATAAATTCATGGGTTCTGATGTTAGGGGGAGCTTACATGCTAAAGGTGAAGAAGACTGGTGGTGGCCTTCCTCAATCACCTCCCAAGTTAACCGAAGAACACGAGGCCGTTGCCTCCATGATTTCTGGAGACCTCAGTATGGGCGAGTGTGTCTTTGACACTCTTGCAATACAAGATATGCATGCAGTTGATGAGGCAGGCAATCCCATCATGGATGTTACTCTCCGGCATTCCTCAAACTGTCCAAAAATTTGGCTTTGCAGGTGTCTGCTGCCTCACGGATATGATGCCAAGTCTCCGTGAAGACATCTGGCTGCCGCTGCAACACCTCCCTGTGAAACTGGTACAGTTTCATCTGTTGTTCGTGCTCCTCTTTGGTCTGTTGAAGAAGGAGTTGGATGATACTTATCCTGCTGCTTCCGACAGGCCTGGTACTCGGCATCAAATTTCCTCCTCTGCCGTGTGGCACCAGAAGAAGAGGAGGCCACATTACATGTAAAAGTAGTTAGTGATGGTGCAGTGGATGCAGAGGATGAAGCTTCTGGCTGGAAATATGTAGAAACACTAGGAAATGCAGGTGCTTCAGCACATTCAGCGGCAGAAGTAGCAGAGGGGACCTCTGTCGGTGGCAGTTTTCCACTCACAGCTGTGAAATAATACAATGCATTATCAGTCATACTTATACATGAAAGATGATGTGACTCGGGAAATTTCTTCCTTCAATAACAATGTTAGCTTCTTTTCTTATAATACTTGAAAAAACACTACCCCATCAATAAAGGCACCAGAGGGAATTTGATATCTATTGCATTTATAGTTATTTAAATTTAATCCTAGACTGGGCCCCCTCAGAGCTTGTTCCCAGAAATGAGTAACTTATCTATCTATATCTCTCTCTCTCTCTCTCTCTCTCTCTCTCTCTCTCTCTCTCTCTCTCTCTCTCTCTCTCTCTCTCTCTCTCTCTCTCTCTCTCTCTCTCTCTCTCTCTCTCTCTCTCTCTCTCTCTCTCTCTCTATATATATATATATATATATATATATATATATATATATCTATCTATCTATCTATCTCTCTATATATATATATATATATATATATATATATATATTTTGCATATCTTTTAACCTAAACCAGTGTATCAAAAAGTGAAAATTGATGATGAGAATAACAATGATAGTATTTATATGCAGCACCAGAACAAGAATGCAGAAAGCTGGATAATATAATGTGATATACTTTCAAGCAATGATTAACTTACTGAAAGTAACATCCATGATGGGAGTGCCTGCCTCATCCACTGGATGCCCATCTTGAATGGCAAGAGTGTCAAAGACATCCTCGCCCATGTTGAGTTCTCCAGAGATCATGGAGGCAACAGTCTCATGTTCTTCTGTAATCTTGGGAGGTGATGGAGGAGGGGCACCACCAGTCCTCTTCACCTTCAGCTTGTAGGCTCTCTCTTCCATTTTCACACTGCAATGAAACATGATTTTAATAACAATAATATATCAAAGGCATACTGAATTGTAAACCCTTTAACAATACACCTCTGCAATGCAGTGGTTCGAGTCCCTAACAATGAATCTGCGGGCCTGGGCAGTTGGCATGCAGCCACCCAGCCGTTCATCCTTCCTTTCACCCGGGTACCTGGGGCCACCAGGGAAAGTAAACTGTGGTAACCCAGATGTTACACTGGTACTGTATCTGGTTTATGGGTTGTCTCATGACAGGCTCAAAGGATCAATGGGATGGAGATGAGCACTGCCACCACCCGCAGCTATAGCGTGTGCTCCCAACAACCTTTTCCTTTACCTTTTTTTACCCTTTGACCAAATATAGTAAAGAGCATTGGAAACAACTTGTTGTACCAAAATTGATATTAGTGTTGCAGATTTAATATTCTAGTGCCTATTAATATTAATAGTGTTTGCATTAAAGATACATTGCTATTCAATTAGGTTGATAACATGGGATTATTTTAGTTTGAATATAGCTCTTAACTAACAAAGCAAGAATTAATGGGTTGCTATTTGATCAGCAATGGTATAATATTATCATATGTAAGAGCTACACCTGCTCTATGCTTATTGCTATTCTACCAGTAATTCTTTCTTTTTGCCTTACAAATAACATGTAATAACAATGAAAAATAACTATAGCCTATTTTAATGCATTATGATTATTTTGGATCGGGAGAACACATTATGAGTGTAATCTGTGTCTCAAAAGGTGAAAAGTTGATCATTTTAATCATCACCCAAACACTGGAGTGGAGAGGTATGTATCAAAGGGCTGCACATCGTCGTATGGGAGGGCACTAGGCAAGTGTAGCTCCGCGTCAGTCTGATGCCCCACAGAATGTTACAAGGGAAAATTCTAAGATCATATTAATGGTGGGTATAAAGGCATGGTCGATGGGGGCAGTATGTTAATTCTCAGGGGAGGGTGGCATGTGACCCCAGTTGCTTCGCAACCGCACGCAGAGGTGGAAGCATTTTCCCCGTGACCCCGTGATGCAAGAACTATATGGTAATTCACAGTAAGAGCATTTATTATTTTATTGCTAAATTGTGGCAGCGACGCCGCGCTGTCTGTGCTGGTGGTGTTTTGAATCTCCCGCTCACAATACATGTTCCAACACTATTCACCACCCCATAGTAACTTTATTCTGATGGAATGTCCACCGACACCTCCTACATAATGCAACCACATACTCATACGTGAAACATGCTGCCTGTCATCAGAACAGGGTGAATTGTCTTGCCTAGTTGGCTGTTACAACCACTAAGTTAATGCGAGAATAATATATACCAAACGATACTACCAATACATATTATAATAGCGGTTTTTTTTTAGATACGATGGCAAAATATAATTGTTTAGTCGGTCATCATATGAAACTGGCAATATAATTAAGCAAGCTGTATAGTATTTGCCTTTATCTTTCCAATGATATGCCGAATATTTGCTACAATGCATAGTTACAGAGGTGTGGAGGTGAAAATAGAACTCACCTCCCCCCTGCCCGACAGCGCACAGGGGTCATGACGCGTTGCGCACTGAAAGGATCGAGGAGAGGAGGACCTAGAAGCGATACAAAGCGATACTGGTCAAAAGGTTAACTATATACAACGTAAAATCAATGCACCTCATTTACCTACTTACTTCAATTTGATGCGGTTGAAACTTCTTTTCAATTGTTGAACTGATCGCGGCTCCAGATCAGGGTGCATGGCGTTGAAGTTTTTGGCGATCTCATCCCACGCCAAGTTCTTCTTGTGCTGGACCGCAGTGCTGGTTGACCTATCTTGAAGGACAGGCCTTTCCTCCACTAGCTGCACCAGGACTCTCCTCTGCCTTGACGAAAGTGGTGCAGCGCGGTCCATTGTCGATCAGCTTCCGTGCGCGCGCGTTGTTGTGATGGCGGAATATGCATTCATATCGGCACTCTGCAGTATCTTTTCATTTTCTTTTTTCATTATTGTTTTTTTTGAATTTGTATCTTAAATGCTATTATTTTTAAAAAAAGTACTTCCTTATAATTTCTTATAATATGTATGACTGCTGAAATAAAAGTTTATGCACTGCACCTCGTCTTCTTCCATTAATTACGGCTATATCTAGCTTTTCTGTTTTGTTTATCTCTAAATTTATAATTTTCTCTTAATGTAGTCCCGATATGAAACATGATTTTTGAAAAAAACGGGAAATCGGGCCGGTGCGTGGCCAGCTGATGCCGATCAGGCTTACCAACACCCAGATGCAGCCAGATGCAGCGGGGGCTGCTGGCGGGCTGGTCTCTCAATACGGTCGAGGGACGAAGTAACTTTGCCTACCTACATGGTCGAGCGACAGGAAAGGACGCTAGCCCTCGCGTCTAACAATACCACCCTTAGACTCCACTCTGTCCAGAAGAGCTGTGTGAGTGGAGCCTCCCCACACGTGAGATGCATACTCCATACGAGGGCGGACAAGGCCCCTGTATATGGATAGCAACTGCGCGAGGAGAAGAACTGGCGGAGACGATACAGAACGCCCAACCTCTAGGAAGCTGATTTAGCGAGGAGGAGATATGAAGTTTCCAGTTGAGATTTTGAGTTAAGGATAGACCGAGGACGTTTAGTGTTGAAGACGGTGACAGCTGAGTGTTGTTGAAGAACAGGGGATAGGTGTTTGGAAGATTGTGTCGAGTTGATAGGTGGAGAAATTGAGTTTTTGAGGCATTGAAGGACACAAGGTTCCTTCTGCCCCAATCGGAAATGATTGCAAGGTCTGAGGTTAAGCGTTATGCAGCCTCCAGTCTGGAGTTGTGTACTTCCTGTTGAGAGGGTCTTCTATTGAAAGAAGTTGAATAATGCAGAGTGGAGTCGTCGGCGTATGAGTGGACAGGACAGTTTGTTATGGAAAGAATATCATTGATGAGTAACAGGAAGAGAGTGGGTGATAGGACAGAGCCCTGTGGAACGCCACTGTTTATAGGTTTAGGGGAAGAACAGTGACCGTCTACCACCGCAGAGATAGAAAGGCCGGAAAGGAAAATGGAGATAAAGGAACAGAGAGAGGGATATAATCCGAAAGAGGGCAGTTTAAAAAGCAAAGACTGGTGTCAGACTCTATCGAAGGCGTGTGATCTGGCTGTTTCCGGGTGTTCTGCGTGGGTTTCAGAGTGATTCAAGTGTGTTGTGTTTACGGTGTTTTTGCGTGTGATCTGGCTGTTTCCGGGTGTTCTGCGTGGGTTTCAGAGTGATTCAAGTGTGTTGTGTTTCCGGTGTTTTTGCGTGTGATTTGGCTGCTTCTAAGTGTATTGCGTGGGTTTCAGAGCGTTTTGAGTGTGCTGTTTTGTTTCCGGTGTTTCTACGTGTGATTTGGCTGTTTTCGAGTGTTCTGCGTTTCGAGTGTGTTGTGTTTCCAGTGCTTTTACGTGTGATTTGGATGTTTATAGTGCTCTGCGTGGGTTTCAGAGTGTTTTGAGTGTGCTGTTGTACTTCCGGTGTTTTTGCGAGTGACTTGAGGGTGTTTAGTCGTGCTTGTGCTTGGGTTTCTGAGTGTTTCGTGTGTCCCGAGTGTGACTTTGTGTTCCCGAGTGTCTCACGCGTGATTTGGGTGTGTCGACAACCCACCCTTTGAATTACGTTTGGATTCAATTTGCTCCTCCTCTTTACCCCCTCTTTTAATCCCCTAGATGTTTAACAATTCCTACACCCCTTTCCCTAACCTCACCTAAGCCCCCCCCCCCACCCTCGCTCACCTCACATCCCTTTTGCTCCTCCTCATCCCCTAGAGGATTAGCCCTTCCGGGTCTTTCCGGTTATACGAACTATCGACTTTTTTTTTTTTTTTTTGCATTTTTCCAATGTATTTTTTTACGTAGAATCCGAAAATAAAATTGGTTTTTTGGAGAAATTGATATATAAAAAGTTATTCAACTTTAAATTTATTTATTTCCTATGCATTACTGAAGAAATGCAAACTTTTATTTTTCCTTTCTTTTATCAAATGTAAGACATACATTCTTTGATGGTTAGGTTAGGTTAGGTTAGGTTAGGTTAGGTTAGGTTAGTTTAGGTTAGGTTAGGTTAGGTTAGGTTAGGTTAGGTTAGGTTAGGTTAGTTTAGGTTAGGTTAGGTTTGGTTAGGTTAGGTTAGGTTAGGTTAGGTTAGGTTAGGTTAGGTTAGGTTATGTTAGGTTAGGTTAGGTTAGGTTAGGTTAGTTTAGGTTAGGTTAGGTTAGGTTAGGTTAGGTTAGCTTCGGTTAGGTTAGGTTAGTTTAGTTTATTGATATTTACTTACCTCTCTGAGATAATTGTTGAAATTGACTGCTGTATCCTTGTTGATTTCAATCTCATCGTTGCAGTAATTACAGCTTGTGTAGTCTTTTGTCCATGAATATATGAAAATAATGATTTTTGTCAAAGGTATTACATAGGGAATAAATAACTTTAAAGTTGAATAACTTTACCTATTGGTTTCTCCAAAAAAAATTGTCATTTTAGGATTCTACGGAAAAAAATACATTGAAAAAATGTAAAAATACCCAAAAAATCGATAGTTCGTATAATCGGAAAGATCCGCCCTTCCTACTCCTCCCTCACCTCCACATATTTCTAAGCCCTCCCCCCCTCACTCACCTTACCTCACATCCTATTTACCCATCCCTTCACCCACGTTACCTCGCCTCCTTCTTAACCTTTCTTGTTCTCACACACCTCACTCACCTCACATCCCTTCCTACTCCTCCTCTCTCCCACTTACCTCCTTTCCCAAACTCCCTCTCACTCATCTCACCTATTTCCTAACCCTCCTTGATCTCACACACCTCACTCACCGCCTCCCTTTCCCCCTCTTTACTCACCTCACATCCCTTCCTACCCCTCCTCTCTCCCACCTCACCTATTTCCTAACCCTCCTTGATCTCACACCTCACTCACCGCCTCTCACCCACCTCACCTATTTCATAACCATCCTTGAACACCCACACCTCACTCACCGCCTCCCTTTCCCCATCATTAATCACCTCACATCCCTTCCTACTCCTCCTCTCTCCCACCTCACCTATTTCCTAACCCTCCTTGATCTCACACACCTCTCTTTCCCCTCTTTACTCACCTCACATCCCTTCCTACTCCTCCTCTCTCACTTTTCCTCCATTACTAAACTACCTCTCACACCTCACCCCCTTTCCTAATCCCCTTCACTCTGTGTTTTTATCTCTTTCATTTCAGCTAAGATGGCGTCTAAGAAGTGCAGTACTTGTAACGGTAGCTTCTTAGCTCACTTTTTTACAGGGCGTTCTGCTGTCTGTCGACTGTGTCTGTCCAGGCAGCATCTCGAGACAAGACTGCAGGAGCAGGAAGAGACGATGGAAGAAGGCCAGAATAAAATAATAGAGCTTTCTCTCACCAGGCAGCATCTCGAGACCAGACTGCAGGAGCAAGAAGAGAAGATGGAAGCAGGTCAGAATAAAATAATAGAGCTTTCTCGCACTGTTGCCTCCTTGCAGGAATTCATCCAGGCTAACGTTGCTGTGGTGCCAAACCCTTCTCCAACCGCCCGCTTGCCCTCAGCGGTACCGTCGACACCAGCGGACAACACCACGCAACGGGAGGATGCTAGTGGCACCGACCATGATGGCTTCACCGTCGTGAATGGAGGAGCCAAACCAGCCAGACAAGCGATTTATCCTGTTCATTGCTTCAACAGGTTTGCCATTCTGGAGGAGGAGGACGAGCAGGAGAGCACCTTCCTGGTGGGTGACTCCATGATTCGCCAGCAGGTCGTTGAGTTCTGCGGCAGAGTTCCTCGTCGAAGACGGAACTATTGCTATCCTGGTGCTGGGATCGACGACATAACTGCTGCTCTTGAGGAGATCTCCCCCCAGGCTACTAATGATTCACTGTTTGTTATTCACACAGGTACGAACGACGTCACCACGACCCGGTCTGAGGAACTCCTGGAGAAGTACCGTAGGCTCATCCAGCAGTATAAGACTAAATCCCCTAACATTTTGATTTCAGGAGTTCTACCACAGACTTGGGCGGAGAGCGACTTTTTCAGTAAGGCCTTCAGCCTAAACAACCGCTTACAGACTCCTTGTAGGGAGCTTGACGTGGAGTTCCTAAACGCATGGGACAATTTCTATGGACAAAATGAGCTCTTCCACAGGGACGGATTGCACCTTTCTCCCATCGGGGCAGCCAGACTCGGAAGGCTCCTCAACGAAGCAGTGCGTGTCATCCGAACAAAAACGAGTCACGGCCACGTCCTCCACCCCACCCGTGTAAATAGACGCCGTGCATCGCGACAAACCCGTAACCGTGATCCCGCAAGTACCACCACCTCTATTACTAAGCCTCTAGATAACTTAAAAATCCTTAGTTTCAATGCGCGTAACCTAAGAAACAAATTTGATGAACTGAGATGTCTTGCTTTAACAGAAAATTTTGACATAATTGCTATAACCGAAACATTTATCGACACCACAAATATTGATTTAAGTTCCGAATACAACATAGATGGCTACAGACTCTTCAACAAAGATCGTGTAAACCGTAGAGGCGGTGGCGTCGCCCTTTATGTCAAAAGCTATTTGCAACCCACTGACAAAACACCGGAAACAGTAACGTTGAACATTTGGCGTGCGAGTAAACATTGCAAAAGTCAACTTAAATATATCTGTCACCTACAGACCTCCCGGGCAATCACTCGATGACGACCTTGAAATGTACAGCGTCTTAAGGCAGTCACTTAATAACACCGACTCACTGATATTAGGAGACTTTAACCTCCCCATATCGACTGGGCGCCACTTTCGAGTACAGAAGGCGAGTCACATAGAATGATCGAATTTCTAGAAGAAAATTATCTAAGCCAAATGGTTTCTGAGCCAACTCGACAAAATAATATACTCGACCTTGTTATAACGACCCAAGATAACCTAATCAGTAGTGTCACGGTAGGAGAACACCTCGGTTCTTGCGATCATAAATTAGTGCGCGTCGACATTAAAGCTCAATCATCAGTGACTGAAAATAAAGTAAAGGTGCCCAATTTCAAAAGAGCTAACTTCGTAGAAATCCGACAAAAACTAACAGAAATACAACTATCAGATGACGGCACCGTAGAGGAAGCCTGGCTAAGCCTTAAATATCACTTACTCACTCAGCAGAACACATTCGTCCCCTTGTGCGAGAAGCGAATTAACACTAATAACAGCCCACCGTGGTTTAATAGCGAAATTAAACAATCAGTCAATGAGAGAAAATTGTTTTACAGGTTAAAGAAAGAACAAAGCACGCCCGAAAACATTAGACTTTATAATGATGCCAGGCGACGAGTAAAAAGACTAGTAGGTCAGGCAAAGCGTAGATACGAAGAAAATATTGCAGCCAACTGTAAAAATAATCCGAAATCTTTCTTCAGTTACATAAACAACAGAAAGGCGATCAAAAGTGGTATTGGACCTTTAACAAACAGCGACGGTGCACTAGTGACTGACAGCCAACACATTGCAAACCTCTTAAACAATTACTTTTCCTCGGTGTTTAATACTAACAGTCTTCCTCTCGCTACCACCAACACCAGTACTATTGTAAATCTCGAGCATGCATTGCCTAATTTTGAAATAACAACCGATGAAGTCCTTAAAGCTCTCCATTCACTTAAAACAAATAAAAGTCCTGGACCTGACAAAGTATATCCAACTCTGCTGAAAGAAACAAAGAGCGAAATACTCTCCTACATCACAACCTTATTCAATATGTACTTGCGACAAGGCATCGTCCCTTCAGATTGGAAAAAGGCTAACGTGACACCGATTTTCAAGAAAGGAGACAAAAAAGTACCAGGTAATTACAGGCCCATTAGTCTAACTTCGGTTGTAGGTGAGCTACTTGAGGGCATAATTAGAGACAAAATTGTGAATTACCTTGAAAGCCACTCATTGATTGGGGACTCACAACATGGCTTCCGAAACAAAAGATCCTGCCTATCAAACCTATTAACCTTTTATAACGACCTCTTCACTGTTTATGACGTAACCAAATCACTGGACGTAGTCTATCTTGATTTCCAGAAAGCGTTTGATAAAGTCCCGCATCATAAATTACTTTACAAATTAAAGCAAATAGGTATTGACGGTCAAGTAAACCAATGGATCGCGAATTGGTTGAGCAACAGACAACAAAGAGTAGTGATTGACGGATTTAACTCAGAGTGGGCGCCTGTCACTAGTGGCGTCCCTCAGGGCTCGGTCCTTGGCCCAGTGCTCTTCATTATTTACATCAACGACGTGGATGTTGGACTCAATAACCGCATTAGTAAATTTGCAGACGACACAAAGATTGGCAACTCGGTTCTCACTGACGAAGACAGGCAAAGCCTCCAAGAGGATTTGCACAAAATTTCAACTTGGTCGGATAGATGGGAGATGCCCTTTAACGTAGACAAGTGCCAGGTCCTTCAAGTTGGAACGAGGAATAAGAAGTTCGAATACGAAATGCGCGGCGTTAAACTCAAAAGCGTTCAATGCGTCAAAGACTTGGGGGTCAAAATCGCGTCAAACCTCAAATTCTCACAGCATTGCGTCGATGCAGCAAATAAAGCGAACAGAATGTTGGGCTTCATTAAAAGAAACTTTGTATTCAAGAATAAAGATGTAATACTCGCTCTACAACAGTTTAGTCAGACCCCACTTGGAATATGCGGTACAGTTTTGGTCTCCCCACCATGCAAAGGATATTGCTAAATTAGAAGGTGTTCAGCGTCGGGCAACGAAAATGATCCCTTCCTTGCGCAACAAATCCTACGAAGAAAGGCTTTCTACCCTTAACATGTTCTCTCTTGAGAAACGTCGCCTCCGAGGAAAACTGATCGAATGTTTTAAAATACTTAATGGTTTCACGAATGTAGACAGATCAACATTGTTTATGATCGTTGACACTTTGCGCACGAGGAACAATGGCGTAAAACTCAGATGTAGACAAGTAAATTCAGACTGCACCAAATTTTTCTTCACCAACGTTGTAGTGCGAGAATGGAATAAGCTTCCACCGTCAGTGGTCCAGTGTAACACGATTGACTCCTTCAAAAATAAGCTCGACCGTCACTTCCTTCAACTTAATATCAACTAGAGTAGAAATCCAACGTTTTGGAGTCTTCTGATTAATGTAAAATCACTTAGGTTTAAGGACAGACCACCAAGTCTGGACCATGGGGTCTGTGTGGTCAGATTTTCTATGTAAATCTATGTAAATATATGCTACGTCTAGCGCAACAGAGAAAGTTTCACCGAATCGGCTAAGAGAGGATGACCAGGAGTCAGTTAAGAGAGCAAGAAGATCGCCAGTAGAGCGCCACTTGCGGAATCCATACTGGCGATCAGATAGAAGGTTAGAAGTGGAAAGGTGCTTTTGAATCTTTCGGGTTTAGGATTGATTCAAAAGCCTTAGATGAACAGGAAAGTAAAGCTATAGGGCGGTAGTTTGAGGATTGGAACGGTCACCCTTCTTAGGCACATATGAACTGAAAACAATCTTCCAAACACCTATCCCCTATTCTTCGACAACTCCCAGCTGTCACCTTCTTCAACACTAAATATCCTCGGTCTATCCTTAATACAAAATCTTAACTGGAAACCACATCTCTCTTACTAAATCAGCTTCCTCGAGGTTAGGCGTTCTGTATCGTCTCCGCCAGTTCTTCTCCCCCGCACAGTTGCTATCAATATACAGAGGTCTTGCCAGACCTCGTATGGTGTATGCATCTCACATGTAGAGGGGCTCCACTCACACAGCTTTTCTGGACAAAGTGGAGTCCAAGGCTCTTCGTCTCATCAGATCTCCTACTCTTACTGATAGTCTTCTACCTCTCAAATTCCGCCGCCATGTTGCCTCCCTTTCTATCTTCTATCGATATTCTCACACTGACTCCTCTTCTGAACTTGCTAACTGCATGCCTAGGCCCCTCCCCCTCCGCGGCCGCCTCACGACTTTATACTCAAGCTCATCCCCTTACTGCCCCAAACCCTGCAGGCGGTGTCCCACTAGCACTATTTACGTCCACATTTTCCGGCGTTTTCTGAAAATCGTCGCTATCTTGGCTGCGGCCTGACACACACACAAACGGTGTCTCGTCTGAAACTTTCCGTCGGCACAGACCAAGGAATGTAAACAAACATGGAGTCCACGCTGCGGCAAAGATACGCTGCTCTTAACCTAATACTGTGTATTGTGAGACTTAGACGAGCTAAACAAGCCAAAAAGCGTGCATGGATGCGCTCATGGTTGGGTCGTCGGGAAAGAGAAAGTGTGTACCATAGGCTGTTAAAAGAGCTGAGTTTAGAGGATCATGAGACTCTGAAGAATTGGATCAGGTTGGACAAGAGCCAGTACCACAGACTTCTGGAGTTAGTGACACCTCTTATTGCCAGAAATGACACCAGGATGAGGAAGGCTGTCACTGCAGCAGAGCGTTTGAGACAGATTGAAGCCACGCGGAAAGTCTCGGTCTTGGTCTTGGAAATGTAAACAAAGGCGGAAATTTGCAGGCGGAAACGATCCTGATCGTCTGACAAATTCATGCGATAAGTTCATGCAGAACGATGAAAAATCGACGGAAATCGCATTAATCGACGGAAAAAGTGCTAGTGTGACACCACCTTTACGCACGAGTTAACCAGCATCTTCACTTTTTCATCCCTCACGCTGGTAAACTCTGGAACGATCTTTCTTCATCTGTTTTTCCTCCTGCCTACGACTTGAACTCATTCAAGAGGAAGGTATCAGGACACCTCTTCTCACGTAATTGACTGCTCTTTCAGGCACCCTCTTCGAGTTCTTTATAGGAGCAGCGAGTAGCCGGCTTTTTTTATTGTTGTTTCCTTTTTTTTTGTGCCCTTGTGCCCTGCTCTCTCACAACCATCACGACACTCCTTGGAGCTAAATGACCGTTCCTTGTCTGTCGACCGATGTAATGCATCACAATTTTCCCGGTGTTTCATCCCAGTGACCGTCACTCTGTGGAATACACTTCCTAATGTGATTATTATTTCTAGTAATTGTGAAACATTTAAAATACATGTGAATGCCTTTCTTCTCTCTTAGCTCGCTACCTACTAAATTTTTCTCCATCTTCCTATTCTTTGCTTTCTCCTTCATTCTGTATTTCCCGATCTCGGTGAAGTGTCGTCCGCTGGGCCTTTTGGCTTATACCATTCGTGCTTTCCGGCGGGTCACCTTCATTGATTCATATAATAATAATAATAATAATAATAATAATAAAAACACGCCTCGGGGGAGGCGACGGTTGAATGTTGGCGTGGTTCGTGGCGTCCAGGAAGACGCATGTTCACGTCACGCCCGCCGCTACAAATAAGCTGACAATTTTTCAATCACCGCTGAGTGGCCACCCATCAACACGGACTCTTAGATTCTCTCTAAAAGAGGACCAAAGATGAGCTCTGGGGAGCAGCATGGGCCAAGCAGGATGGCACCACTATAAACACTTGCCTACGCCATAACGGGGTGGAGCTGACCATCAGGCCCACCAAGAAAGACTACCGGTGTGGTGTCATGAGACATCCCAAGATCGTGAGACATCCCATCCTGAATAGATACATGAATTTCGACACGGTACCGTGTCTTTTGTCGACTGCTTGTCGGGATCTGTCCCACCCAAGTTTATTTGTTATTATGAAAGCAAATGATGACGCATGTATGTTTATAACTACGATATGATCAATCAATTCTTCTTGTGACCTGTTCCACTTTGCATCGCTTTTAGGTCCTCCTTGGTACTTTTTACACTTAGACGCTTCACCTAGTTACTCTTAGATAGTTAAGATTGGGTTCCGCGATGCGAAATTAAGGATGGGATGTCTTAGGACACCGGATGACAGATGACACCACACTGGCGTCAAAGGCGAAACGTAAAACAAAAGTATTCTAAGACGCTCTGGACTGTCACAACAACTATTTCCAAGGCCACAAAGATGATATGTCGGATTCTCCAGAGTGTTCCTCACGCCCATGGTACAGAAGCTTTGTCACACTACCACCAGGGTCATAAAACTATACATGGAAATGCCCAACACAATGCCTACGAGTCATGTCGCATGCGTGTGATAGTGCATCGAAATGTCTATGAAGACTATACTACTAAGACTTTTCATGTAATCATCTCCCTTCCTCCTATTGGCTGTCCTCTACCTCTTGAAAAGCCACCGCAGTATTGCTTCCCGTACTGTCTTCTGCCAATATTGTCAAGCTAACTGCTCCTCCGTCGCCTTATTCTCAACTACTCTTTCGTCAGGTCACTCCAGGATCTCTAGGTCTTGTAGTCGTATATATTCAGAGGTGTTACCGGCTTCACTAACCTCCTACATCGTTCCCTTTTTAACCTTTCCTTCATCGTGTTCCCAAGCCTCCTATAGCACATCTACAGTTCGTATCCTCACTCCCCCAACCCTTTAACTAACTTCTTTCATCGTTCCCTCTTCAACCTCTACTTCCTCGTGCTCCTCATCCTCTTAAAACACATCTACAGTTCGTATCCTCACTCCTCTAACCCTTTAACTAACTTCTTTCATCGTTCCCTCTTCAACCTCTACTTCCTCGTGCTCCTCATCCTCTTAAAACACATCTACAGTTCTTATCCTCACTCCTCTAACCCTTTAACTAACTTCTTTCATCGTTCCCTCTTTAACCTCTACTTCCTCGTGCTCCTCATCCTCTTAAAACACATCTACAGTTCTTATCCTCACTCCTCTAACCCTTTAACTAACTTCTTTCATCGTTCCCTCTTTAACCTCTACTTCCTCGTGCTCCTCAGCCTCTTAAAACACATCTACAGTTCTTATCCTCACTCCACCAACCCTTAACTAACTTCTTTCATCGTTCCCTCTTCAACCTCTACTTCCTCGTGCTCCTCAGCCTCTTAAAACACATCTACAGTTTTTATCCTCACTCCTCTAACTAACCCTTTAACGACCTTCTTTCATCGTTCCCTCCTCAAACTCATCTTCCTCGTGTTCCTCAACCCCAAAACACATCAACAGTTCGAATCCTCACTTCTCATTTATCCTAAGTCATACGGATAAGCGCTTAGCTGGGTACAAAGAAAGGCATACGTTGTGGTTTCTGCTCTTCAATATTCCGTACCCTTCCCCCTCGGTTACTTTATCCGTGGGTTTGGTTCTTCTTCACTTCCTCATAATAGTGATCTACACTGCATATCTTATCACTTAGGTACTATTGTTCATTCATTGCCTTCCTTCCTTCTGTTCTTCCTTCCTTCCGTTCTTCCTTCCTTCCGTTCTTCCTTCCTTCTTTCTTTCCGTTCATTCTCTATTCCATCCGTTCTTCACATGCATATTCTATCAATTTCCTGACGCAGGCACTCTATCTCTCTCCCTTCCTTCCTTTGTTATCTAAGGAACAGTTTCTCTTTGACTTTTAAACTTTTGGTGCGTGAAAGGGTTAACATTCCCGTTGCATAACACAAAGGCCATCTCTCTCTCTCTCTCTCTCTCTCTCTCTCTCTCTCTCTCTCTCTCTCTCTCTCTCTCTCTCTCTCTCTCTCTTATAAAACCCATCACCCAAGGTATTCGTAAGCCTAACACACACACACACACACACACACACACACATACACACACTTTCCCCGACACAAGGTATTACAGAGCGCCTAGGCCATTATTTCACTCATGCCATATATACATACTTAACTGGACCTAATAACACATACACGCACTTAGAACACTCGCCATACCTTTCTCTATCCTTGTTATCAAATATAAATGGTGAACGATGAGTGATGGCGAGGATTTCCAACGATTACTTAAGAAAACTAAATCTCTTCATACACACATAACTACGGGAGGACATGTCACAGAGAAGCTTAACACATTCACCATACCTTCCTATACCACTTTGAATGACGGCAAATACCGACGGACAAGTTATGGTGAGGATGTTGAACGATTAAGACAAGAGAAATGCAACGCTCGCTACGGACATAAACCAAGGGAGTCAATAACACAGGAGGGAAGCTGTGAACCCATCCTCCTCCACCTTCGTAACGCGTGATGGCTGCCCAACAGTGAGTGAAAATGAAGATGTTCGTTGAAATGAGCAAATTACACAGCTACCATAGGAGAAAGTGACACATAGATGGGCTCAAAATATTCACCATACCTTCATCTATAGTCCTGACGGGCCGTGGAGAGTGATCGGTGACGGATGACGCAGATGACGAGCGATAAAGTTCACGACACTACACACGACACAACACACGCGGGAGAGACACCGCCGCCTTTCTCTCAATACGATCCGCTTCCCCCTACTTCCTCCCCTTGTCTGGTCAAGAGCTGGTCAAGTGAAGGTCTTTAGTAAGTCGAATAGAAAAGCGGTGATAGTTTTAGCCAAGTATAAGATTAGATTCCAGTATAACAAAGCTCGCGCCTCCTTACTTATGCCTAACAGGTGTTCATGGGTATTTTTAAGGTACGATGTGAAGCTGATGAACCATAGTTTCTCTTAGTCTGTCCCCTTTGGGTTTTATTATTCTTAGTCAAGGCTTCAAAGGGTCGGCACGCAGCTCGACTCGCCTCAGTGCTGCCCTCTGGCGGTGCTGACGGGAGCCGAACCCCCGCCCATCTGCTGGCTGAAATGTTGCCACTCGAAGGTGCCGCCTGTATTTATAGCGAGGAATGACGGGCCGCTGTTACTGGCCGGATTTATACATATTGGAATACTAAAGCTTGAGGGTAATGCATGCTCCCGTGGGGAAGGCTTAGGTCACCGATGCTGCCGTTGTGTGTGTGTGTGTGTGTGTGTGTGTGTTCCCCTCATCTCATCTCCCCCTCAGAGCACAATTCAGCTCTACCTCATCCCCCTCCACGTCAACCCACACGTCCACGCCCTTTCCACACACACAAGGCCTCCACACCCCCACACTGCTACCCACCAACGCATCCCCCTAACACTACCACCCCCACCCCCACACGCCTCCACAACTCACCCACACAGCTCAAGTGTACATATCCATCCGTCACAGCCCGGCATCGCCATATACTTCAGGCGGTAAATGTCCAGAGAGTTGCCCATCTCACCGCGGTACTTCTCACCCAAACCATGGGTTAGATCTCATAATTCTATGCATTTTGAACCCCATATATTTGCCTCGCAAATTGATAGAATCGCTGCTAGCGATTTTTGAAAAGTTAGTGTTTTGATAATTATTGAAAATCACTCCGCGCCCCCAAAATACGATATTACGCCTCCATATTGTACTTAATTGGACGAAATACATGTCCCTTAACCATAATATGAAGGCGGAAAAACTTAAAAGTAATGAAAAAGTGGTAAAGGTAGTGAAAAGGCATATTATACATACGCGGGGTGTGTTTACATGGCGACGCCATTGCGATGTGAGCAGCGTTGACAACGATCCGGTTAGCAGTGGTACGCTAGGTTAGCGTTCGTACGCTTAGTTAGCCATTAGCCCACGCATGTGAGACCAGGTCCACCACGCGTGGTTATTTTTTTTAGAACACGCACCTTTACCCAAAGGCTTTTGTGAAGGTTTGGGCCGGGTATAGTATTAGGTAAAGGTGCGTGTTCTAAAAAAAAAAATAGCCACGCGTGGTGGACCTGTCTCACATGCATGGGCTAATGCCTAACTAAGCGTACCATAGCTAACCAAGCGTACCATCGCTAACCGGATCGTTGGCAACACTGCTCATTTCCCAATATGGACGCCATCAAAACACATCGCGCGTACGTATAATATGCTTTTTCACTACCTTTGCCACTTTTTGTTTACTTCTAAGTTTTTCTGCCTTCATATTATAGTTAAGGACATGTATTCGTCCCTTATACAATATGGAAGCGTAATATCGTATTTTGAGGCGAACAAAGTATCCCAGTCCCCCGTGACGCCCCGAGGCGGCCGCAAAAAACTCACTAACTTTTCAAAATCGCTAGCAGCGATTCTATCAATTTGCGAGGCATGTATATGGGGTTCAAAATGCATAGAATTATGAGATCTAACCCATGGTTAGGGTGAGAAGTACCGCGGTGAGATGGGCAACTCTCTGGACATTTACCCTTCAGGCGCCAAATATGACAGTAGAATCTACTTACCGAAGAAGGAGAACGTCGGGCGGCACTCCACGTCAGCCGGGCAGCCCATCAGGCGGCCAGACATGCTTGTTGCCAGTCACCTCACAGGCCCTGCAAGACAGACGTGTGGCGTTAAGTACCTCTCTCAGCTGATTACGAGCAACATCCCGGGCACTTCGTCACTCCGGCTCCCCGCTTTTTTAACCCTTCGCCTCTCCAAACTGCGTCCTTCAAATACTTCTGATTATCGCCCTCCTGCCACGTCTCCTTCCCCTTGCAGCTGCCACCCACGAGTGTCCAGGGGCGGCAGCAGCCTGACAATTGGCTGAAGCATCGCCTGTTATCAGCAAACAAGACGCGACGCCCCGCAGAACACCCCACGGACGCCCCTCCCCGCCCACAGCCAACGCAACTTTTCATACCTGGACATAACTTCGCGCCACCTGATCGACGTGCGCCACAGATCTATCCACTACTGCGTCTGATAACTTGGGGAAGAAGACAGTGTGCAAGGGGGAGGGGAAGGAGGAGGAAGAGGAGGAAGAGGGAGATGAGGAGGAAGATGAGGAGGAAGAGCAGAAAGAGGTCGAAGAGAAGAGACTGAAGAAGAGAAGGTTAAGGAGGAAGAACGAGGAGGACGAGGAGGAGGACGAAGAGTAGGAGGAGGAGAAAATTAAGTAAGTTGATTGATAGTTCAACAGAAACAGACACCTTTTTTTTTGTTGATTCTGATATGCATAACCTTGCACTTTTCAATATTGAAATCCATTTGCCATGTTCGTGCCCAACTACTTAAACGTTCGAGATCAGCTTGGAAGTGTTCTTTATCCGTTGTCGTAGTGACTCTGCTGGCTATTTTGTGTTGTCGGCAAATTTCGATATTTTACACGATAGCCCCTCGTCAATGTCATTTGCATACACTAAAAACAGAACAGGTCCCAACACCGACCCTGTGTAACACCGCTTTTGACTTCTCGCCACTCAGATGATATACCATTCATAACAACTCTCTGTTTACGATCGGTAAGATAGCCTTTGAGCCACTTATGAATATTACCAGTTATACCGTGATCTTGCAATTTACTTAGGAGGCGGTTGTGAGGGACTTTGTCAAATGCTTTCAGAAAGTCAAATATATAATGTCTACTGATTGGCTTTCATCGTACACATTAAAGATGTAGTTGAAGAAATCGAGAAGGTTAGTCAACCAGGAACGTTTGTTTCGAAAACCATGTTGCGAATCCTTAATTAGTCTGTTATCTTAAGAAAGCTTTACCATTTTTCCGCGAATGATCGTCTCCAAAACTTTGCACACGATTGACGTTAGACTGATGGGTCGATAATTACCTGGTTGTGACTTGTCGCCTTTTTTAAAGATAGGAGTTACGTTAGCGAGTTTCCATTCTAGTGGTACTTTTCCTGTGTTTAGCGACTTTGAGAATATGTTCAAGAGGGGCTTGCTGATCTGATGTTTTGCCTCTTTAACCCTAGAAGGGTATTTCTGTGCCATTTGGAATCACACACTTGCGTGTTTCTAATTTTCGCGCGCATTGTTCACACAGCAATGGGTATTTTGCAACATTTGATGTTTATATCCTCTGTATTCCACTTGCTCTCGTAGGGGAAGGGTGTGCGTCAGTGCTCCACATTTGTTTCTAGGTATGGTAAGTAGTTGTGTATCCAATTGGCACAGATATTGTTGCAACCCAACCCTTGTTATATGGGCTCGCCTGAGGTTACAAGGTAACGTGTGCCGAAGCACGTAAGTTCTGGGATATTTAAAGATGTATAAACTAATAAATTTATTTAAATAATAAATTGAAAGCGTTCAGAAACGCACGGTACTTCTTTCGCCTTGTATAGTGGCGCGAGTATTGTCACGATACTGACTCACGGCGTTATAACACAAACACAATAATATGAACACAATAATATGAGAAATGGAGACAGTAATCACTGTTCCTGTAACATACAATAGTACACAATAATAAATCCTAACAAATTCCTAACAATTCCTAACAATTCCTAATTTATGCCGCACTGGACCTTAACCTACACAGCTCACACTTCTACTCACGAACAATACAGAAGACAGCATCTTGGGTGAGGAGCAGGACTTGAACGTGACACGTTTCTTCTATCTTGTCTCTTCGTTTCTTGAGTTCTTCTTTCTTGAGCTCTTGTTTCTTGCGTTCTTCTTTCGTGAGTTTTGGCTTGAGTCCTTCTTCTTAAGTTCTTCTTTTGTGACTTCTGGCTTGAGTCCTTCTTTCTTGAATTCTTCTTTCGTGACTTTTGGCTTGAGTCCTTCTTTCTTGATTTCTTGTGTCTTGCTGCTTCTTGCCGCTTCTGCTTGTCGCGAGTGAGTGGAGCTTTGTTCTGTTCTTGTTCTGTAGCTGCTCTGGAGCTGTTCTCTGGCTGATGCCCCTATTTTATACGCAGTCTGCGACGAGGATGAGGAGGAGCTCGAAGGGTGATTATAGGACCTACGAGGTGTGGCCTAGATTACTGCTTGCCCTAGGTTTGGCGTTTGTCCTGGCGTAGGAGGGGCTCAGGTACCTTTCGCGTCTCGTGGGTGGGTCTTCTGTTTCAGTGAGTTCCCACGGGGCCTTGTGATTTGTTGCTACTGTACGCTCAGCTTTCGTAGGTTCTTCGGAGCCTTGTGATTGGCTTCTAACAGCGTGACGTAGCTGTGACACTCTCTGGCGTTTCTTCCGTGGGGCTGGAGGCTAATTAGTATGCCCGACACTGTAGGGGGAAAGGTCAGATGGGCGTTGTCTGTTCTCATTTTCCTCGCCTCAGAGTCAGGTGTCAGGTGTCGCTGATGACTAATGATGTGAGAGGTGTCACTTAAACTACATCTTTCTTGCTTCGGTGTAGAGTGGCGCTGATGATTAATGACTTCTCCTATCGCTACTGTTTGTAACGCATGGGCCCGCTAATAGGCCGCTAATTGTCTTAGCGAGAAGGGACAGGGCTGGCGGCTTGATGGTCCAACAATGTTTCCATACTCACTTCGTCCTCGGGGAGATAACGCCCGAGTCGCTGTGGTGGTGGGGCGCTGATGTTGGTGATAAGGGATGGCTGGCGACGAGGACTGCTCCGCGTGGTATGTCGTAATTTGAGTTACCCGGATGGTTACCAAAGCTACCAAGAAGAGGGTTAGGGTTACCCGCAGGGTTACCACAGTATACCCGAATCGTTTTTAGATAAAAAAAAAGTGTGAAGGAAAGTAGTCATATGTTCTGTTATGTTAGATCAATTGGCGCGAATTTTCCGAGTGTTGCAGTGAGTAAAAATTGCTGATCAGTAAACCTGACCCATACACTAAACCAAGTTTTATATATTTTATACATTTTTTTTTTTTTCGGGTTGAGTCATGGCCACAAAACGAACGCGACCAATTCCTGATGATGACATATGTAATATACTGACCTCCAGTGTGATGTCTCGGTCAGCAGACATCACACTGGAATCAATCACTGATGCTGGGAACTCCTCAGTGAGTGTTTGTGATGTCCCTCTCCCCCTCTAAGAATAACTGGTAAGTTAAAGTCAGATTTTTTATCTTGTTATTATAAAACATAGCTAGTAGAAGTCCGGATCACTTATTTTTGTACCAGAGTACCATTTAAAATCAATAAAACGTGTCTTTATATTTTATGTTTATTTTTTCCTACAGTGACGCCAATTGGAATCACCCACTTCTATTCATTCCAGGCACCATGATTGCTGTGCAGCCCAGGGATGAGAGGCAGACTGGGGCATCTAACATCATTCTAGTTTAGTGTGGGCACATTTATTTATTTATTTACTTATTTATTTTTGAAAAAAAAAAATCTCAAAATATATATTTTTTTTTTTCAATGATCTAAAAGACAGATTTATTTTTATTTTTTTTATTTAGTATAAAACATAGCCAGTATTACTCCGGAAAACTTTTTTTGTACCAGAATTTCATTAATCAATAAAACATGTCCTTATATTTTATTTATATTTTTTCCTACAGTGATTCCAATTGGCACACGTATACCCGGAACGTTAAAATTTTAGGGAATACCTCTCTAGGGTATAGAATACGCGGGGATATTTTATCTGGGCCGGGCGTTTTGTTTACTTTAATATTATCGATAATTTGTACTATATCACTTTCTACAATGTCGCTAATACTACTCATCAATATATCTAGGGGCTTCCGGTTGCCTTTCGGATAAGATTTTTTTTGCAAAAACGGAGTCCAAAAAATCATTCAATATATTAGCGATTTCTTTATCATCATTTGTGGATTCGCCATTTACAGTTGCTATTGGGCCAATACTGGGGGTGAGAACTTTTTTATTTCTTGCGTAGGCAAAAATTCTTTGGGATTTGTTTTGTTGGTGCTTGCAATATGAAGCTCTAGGTTTCTTTTATTGAGAAGTGTGATTCTTTTTGATTCTCGGCGTAGTCTTTGGAAATCAATTTTGTCTGTTTCATTATTTGTAATCAAGTATTTGCGACGGGCTCGATTTTTATTCTTAATTTGGCGTTTGAGTTGATTGTTCCACCACTGAGGCTTCCAGTTGGCTGCTGGTCGTCTTTTACGGAATGGTACGCATAAATTCACGGCTCTACTTAAAGTTCCTGTGAATGTTTCCCAAGCTTTATTTATATCTGAGGCTGCAGAAATTTCGCTCCAGTCTGCATTCGTTAGTAAAATTCTTAGTTTGTCAAAATCCGCACGTCGGTAATCAGGTATTCTTTCTTCACTCGTTTACATGTCCTCTTTGATTTTTATCTTAAACGAAATCATTCGATGATCGCTGTCGCTGAATTCTGTACCAACATTGAGATCACTAACTAGGCTTTCTTTAGTTGTGAGGACAAGATCGAGGATGTTATTTTCGCGAGTTGGTTTATGCACATGCTGATAAAGCGCACTTTCTAATGAGTTACTGTATAGATCGTGACCCGAGTGTATATTTAACGTGTCTCCCCAACTCTTTACTGGTAAGTTAATGTCTCCCATAATTACGGCTTCAAATTGATTACATGTTAGAAATTTGTTCGAACAGTTTTCTTTCTATTTGCATTGCTTGGTTTGGAGGTCTATAAACAATGCCAACAACTAATTTACTTGAACGGTTTTTAATTTCTACGAAAACGGTGTCTATATTATTTATTATTTCTACACTGATAACACGTGGATTTAAATCAGCAGGAATATATAAGACGACGCCACCACCAACTCTGTTTTCTCTGTCGCAAAGAAAAATTGAATAGCCGGGTAAGTTAAATTCCGCAATAAAATCTCTGTTATTTGTATTTAACCATGACTCCGCGACGGCGATAATGTGGAAGTTTTCCGTTGCAGCAAGTTCTTCCAGGTCTGTGAATTTATTTCGAATGCTGCGGGCGTTTACGTAACACGCGTTTATATGGTCATGGTGGGATTGGTTGGTGGTCCTTTGACTGTTTACGTGGCGTTCTCTGTCGGGGTTCGCTGTTATTTTTTTTTTTTTTTTGTGCTCTAAAAAGTGACACCTGCTCACTAAGGAGTCTTTCAAGTCGAGCCGCCCCGACGGGATTTAGGTGCACACCATCGCGTTCGTACAAGTCATTTGCACCATAGAAGTTATTCCAAAAGTTCACAAACTCGACATTTTCTTGAGCACATAATGACTTTAGTCGGTTGTTAGTGCTGAAAGCTTTACTGTAAAAGGCGTTACTTTCTCTCATCCACGGGAGGATACCAGATATCATTATGTTTGTTTTTCCTTGGTGTCGGATCACTCTACGATACTTTTCCATTAATTCTTCTGAACGATTGGCCTTTACGTCGTTCGTTCCGACATGGATGACGAACAGTGAGTCTTGGTCTGAGCCGGTCATAACATCGTCGCGCGCCGCAGTGATGCCATCTACAACTATACCGGGGAAACACGTGCGCTTACGTTTCTTATATGAAGCACGACCGCAAAATTCTGTTAACTGACCTCTGATCATGAAATCGCCAAGCAACCGGGTTTCGTGTTCCTCATCAACTTTCTCCTTTAAAATATCACATCGATTGAAGGTCGTGAGTTCCAACATTCTTCTTGGCGTATAAGGCCTGGCTCCATTCCTTACAGGAATGAAACCATCATCAGGTGCTTCGGTACTCGGATTTCTCGTGACTTGGGCATAGGTCGGTACGGTCGGGTTGGGCAAAGAAGGGGCAGTGTCGCTAGTCTGCGGCACAACTATGTTGGCCGCAACAAACTCCTTCAGGGATTCGTATTGTTTTCTAAAATGTCATATTTCATTTTCAAATCGTCGTACTTACGGTCGCTAACGCAGAAGCGACAAGCAGAGGAGTTTCTAAAATACTTAGGAGCGAACTTCTCGCAACATACTTCGCAAGCTCTCAGGTTGGATGGCATATTGAGTTAGCAATTTCTTAACTGACAATGAAAGCAATTACAGCGCAGTTACTGTAAACTTAAGATTGTCACCATAATACAATTTAAAAAAGTTAAATGCATAGAAAAGAGATACTGCGGTTTCCCAGTGCCCCAGGAAAATAAAGGTAGAAAAACCCAGAAGATGGTCATTATGAGTGATGAGCGTTCGGATTTGAAGCTGGCAACCTTATCAACACGCTCGAATTTGTCCTTGAGCTTTGTCCCAAAAAGACTGGGGCCGGCGTGGTTACCATCACCCACACTGGGCAGAGAGAAAGGAGTCAGCCACCCAAGAGCATCACAACACGTATCCCCCTTAAAGCACGAGCCTTGCGGGCCCTGGACTAAGGCACCTGACACCAGGTGTGCTCCGAGGACTTCCGTAGGGAAAGAACTCCGCCGCGAAGACTCCAAAGTGACTAGAACCTCCCGGGATAGTGAGAGAAACATCGGCAGAAGACTGAGACTAGAGGCTGGGTAGAATACCTGTAGAGAGGAGGGAAAGGAAGGGATGTGTCCTCAGAGAGTAAGGGAGGGTGACAACCCTTGGATAGACTACCCAGAGAAAGGAAAAAAAGTAATAGTCCGGAGAAAGGAAGAAGTCCCTTGTAGTAGCCTTTACGAACAGCAGGGAATACGGTGATGGAATTCTTACCTCCAACCACAGAGGAATGGAGGAGGAGGAGGAGGAGGAGGAGAGAGAAGATATGGATTTGGGACATATGAGGGAAGAAAAATGACTTGGCAGCGATGGTGGCGGAGGAGGAGGAGGAGGAGGTGGAAAACGGGAAGAAGGAAGAAAGGAAGCGCTGGAGAGAAGAGAGAAGGAACATGGAACATAGAACGCAGGAGTCTGCAAGGCCAGTAGGCCTGTGCAGGGCAGCTCCTTTGACCCTAAACTCCCGTGTATCTAACCCCACCTAATATCCTTGTCCATGAATTTATCTAGTCTTTTTTTGAATGTGTAAATTGTTTTGGCACTCACCACATGACTGCTAAGCCTATTCCACTCATCCACAAACCTATTAGTAACCAATTTTTGCATATGTCACTGTTGAATCTGAATTTATCCAGTTTAAGCCCATTACTTCGTGTCCTACCCGGTTCTCTTACCAACAAAACCTTATGAATGTCTCCCTTATTAAAGCCCTTCATCCATTTATAAACTTCGATCATGTCTCCACGCACCTTCGCTTTCTAGAGAATACAAGTTTAACTGTTTGAGTCTTTCCTCATGCCTTGAAGTTTCTCAACCCTGAATCATCTTAGTCATCCTCCTCTGCACCGATTCTAACATTTGATATCCATTCTATAGTAGGGTGACCAGAACTGAACCACATAGTCAAGATGAGGTCTAACTAATGCTAAATATAGTTTGAGGAAGACTTCCAGGGCTTCTGTTGCTTACGCTCCTTGAAATAAATCCCAGTACCCTATTAGCTCGATTTCTAGCTTGAATGCATTGTGCCCTTGGACGGATATCAGAGCTCACTAAAGACCCTAAATCCCTCTCTTTTAGACCTACTTATGAGAGTGTCATTTAAGCAATAGTTATGTGAGGGTTGTTCCTACCTACACTCAGAATACTGCACTTCCCTACCATTGAACTCCATCTGCCATTTATCCGCCCAGTCATATAATCTGTTGAATTCACCTTGGAGAATACTAGCGTCCTGATCCGACTCAATTACTCTACCGATCTTGGTATCATCTGCAAATTTACTAACATCACTACTAATTCCTGTGTCTAAGTCATTGATATAAATAATAAACAAAAAATGGACCTAATACCGAACCTTGTGGGACCCCACTCGTAACACATCCCAGTCAGATCTTTTACCATTGATTTGCACTCTTTGCTTCCTGTTGCTAAGCCACGCCTTGACCCAGTTCAAACTTTACCCTCTACTCCGTGAGCCTGTAATTTAAGCAACAGTCGTTGGTGAGGAACTTTGTCAAACGCTTTACTAAAATCAAGATAGATTACATCATAATTTTCATCTCTGTCAACCGCCTCAAATACTTTATTGTAGAAGGACAAGAGATTGGTGAGGCATGACCTACCTTTTTGTGAACCCATGCTGCTAGTCGTGAATTAAGCTATGTTTCTCTAAATGCTCCCGAATGTTCCTGGCTGTTATGGACTCCAGCATCTTCCTATAACCGATGTTAAGCTAATTGGGCGATAGTTTGGAAGCAACTGACCTGTCCCCCTTTTTAAAAATCGGCGTCACGTAGCTACTTTCCATAGGCTCGGCACATAGCCAGTATTAACCGACATCTTAAAGATGTCGGTTGGTAGATCACTGATTATATCACTAGCTCCTTTAATACCCTCGAAATATCCCGTCAGGACCTGGCGACTTGTTCTTCTTAAGCTTATCTATCTCATCCTGAACTACTTGCCTGGTAATGATTATATCCTCAATTTATCGCCATCCCGCCCTCGTACACCTGAACTCTTTCCGGTATAGTCGTTTCGATCCTCCTGTGTGAATACTGAAAGGAAGTAGTCGTTCAACAATGTGCTCATATTTTCGTAATTTCTACTAGCTCCCCTGTGTTTGATTTCAGCGGTCAATTTTCTCCCGTGTTTTGTTCTATACATCTGAAAGAAGCCCTTAGGATTACTTTTCGCCTCATTTACTTTGATCATAGTTCTTTTTTGCTATCCTGGTGTTTTTCTTAACTAATCTAGATAGTTCGACATACCGGCCCCTGAGATGTGTTTCCCCATTCTTTATTTCTGATAATTCCCTTCTTTAACCCAATCTCGTGTTTTAGTCCACGAGTCATCCATAGGATCATTGTTTTCTTTTCTAAGTGTTCGCTGTGGTATATCTGTTCTTGCCCTCTACTATTACTCTAACTAAATTATTGTAAGACATTTCTACCTGGTTCTCCTGGCTCTCCAATCCACCAGTTCTGGCCCTCATGAATCCCTAAATTATCCCAGTTTACCCCTTCAAGATGTCTTCAGAAGCCCCTCGTAGTTTGCTCTTCTAAAATCTGGCACTAACACTGGGTTTTGGATCACGGGTTACCATGATCTAACCTAAAACGAACCGTTCTGTGGTCACTATTTCCTAACTCTCCGCCCACCTCCAACTCGTAGTAAGTTCCCATTATTGGTTGGGACTAAGTCTAATATTTATCTCCTCTGGTAGGCTCAGTAACTACTCTATAGCAAGGAAATTATCTTGTATAACTTCAAGAAAGTCCTCGGCTTCCAGGTCGCCCACTAGATCTTCCCAGTCTATATTCCTATAATTAAAGTCCCCATTACGCAGACATTTCTACTCATACTCGCCCTGCCAATCTCATTAGTAATATCTCGTGTCCTGCCTGTTAGGTTGGGTGGCTGTATATAACTCCTAGAGTTAGTTTTCTTTCCTTTGTAAACGTCCACCCAAACTGATTCTGAATCCATATTAGTTTTGACTGAGTTGTTAACTAAACATTTAAGTGAGTCTTTAACATATAGCTGCAACTCCACCTCCTTTCTGCCTTCTGTCTTTGTGAAACATCCCAGTAACCGTTATTTCAAATTCTGACCTAAAATTTCTATAAGCAGAATCTATCCATGTCTCAGTGATCGCTATTATGTCAAAATTTCTGAACAAGCTTCACCTTAGTAAGTCTATCTTGTTTCTGAGGCTCCTGCTGTTAGTATAGAAGATTCTTGGCCGTCCTCTGTTGCTCCTCTAGAATTACTTCTAAGCTGCCTGGTTATATTATGAGCTAGATGTCCTCCATTACTCCTCCATTGTCCCATTACTCCTCCCCCTCGCCTATACTAAAAAATCCCTCAGGGTGCCAAGTGCTCGCTCAGGGAGTCTGAGAGAGGCCTCAACACCCTTGACGTCAAGTGTATCCCGTCACGGGCGTAGAGGGCGTCGTTGCCCAAGAAGAGGTCCCAATTGTCGACGAACAGCCACCCATTGCGCTAGCAGTGCTCAGCAAGTCTGCTGTTCACTGCTATCGCCCTGGACAGCCATCCATCGACAACGCCCCTCCTTGGCAGGACGCCACACACAACTGGTGACCCACCAGCGTCACGTATCCTGCCTAACAATTCTCTAAAACGCCTGAGAAGGTCCTCGCTTGGCACGAAACGTCGTTTCCGCCACAGCTGAGAAAGACAATGGGGTTCGATCCCTCGCTTGCCATACGCCTCAATCCTGTCATCCTATGGCCCACCTGCCCTGGGAAACACACCCTCGTCCTGTTCTTATCCTTGGAGCAAAATACCTGTCAACATAACGAACCTGACTATCACCAACAACAGAAACCCGACGGTCGGAAGGGGGGCCAGGAGGAGTGGGTGAAGGGGGAGGGAGAGCAGGAAGGAGGAGGGACCTGCTGTGAAGAACGAGGAGAAATTTTGGACGAGGTGGTAGGTGGAAAGGGAGGAGGAGGAGGAAGAGGAGAAGGAGAAAGGGAGGGTGAGGTGGTGGAGGGAGGAATGGACGAGGAGGGAGGGAGGAGAAGAGGGGAAAGGGAAGGTAAGGGACAGGTGTTGGAGGGAGGGACGAGCGAGGACGGAGGGACAAGGAGGAGAAAGAGGGAGGAGGAGGAGGAGGGAGAGTGGGCGGGAAGAGGGAGGGGGACGGAAGGAAGGCAGGAATTTGAGGTGGAGGAGGGAGGGAGGGAGGAGGAGGAGGAGGGAGGAGGAGGTAGGTGAAAGGGAGAGTGAGGTGGGAGGGAGGGACGGACGAGGAGAGGGAGGAGGAAGAGGGGAAGGGAAGGTGAAGGACAGGTGTGGGAGGGAGGGACGAGCGAAGGCGGAGGGACAGGAGGAGGAAGAGGAGAGGAGGAGGGAGGAGGAGGGTGGGCGGGGAGGGAGAGGGGGACGGAGGAGGAAGGCGAGGAGGAGGAGGAGGAGGAGGAGGAAGAGGAGAGGAGGGGTGGGAAGCAGGAGATCGGAGATGGTCGAGGAGGAGGAGGAGGAGGAGGATGGGAGGGGCTGCTGTGGTTGAAGACAATACTAGAGGGAGGAGGACGAGGAAGAGAGGAAGAGGAGGGAGGAGGACGAGGAAGAAGAGGAAGAGGAAGGGAGGAGGAGGAGGCGGGGCTTGTTGCTGCTACTAACCAATAGTGTACCTGGGCGGCGAGAGTCGTAGCCCTATTCTTTAACTCTATGATCCTCTGATCATCCTTCTGAATCTTAACGCAGAACCTACAAACGTCCTTGGAAAGAAAGTACTGCTTGGCCATGCAGAAGGCCACACCCAGAACAACGCTTGAGGACGTCATGGTGAAGATATGGGCGAGGCAAGACGGAAACAATTAGGCGCGTTAAGACGATAACAAAGTACGCAGCTGCGGTGAGCTGCGGTGAGGTCGTCAGGTCAAAATGTATCTAGGAAAACAAACCAACAGCTGCTGTAGAGGTCGGTCAGGTCAAAAGTATCTAGGAAAACAAACCAACAACTGCGGTGGTGGTCGTCAGTCAAAAATGTGTATCTAGGAAAACAAACCACAGCTGCTGTGAGGTCGCAGTCAGGTCAAAAATGTATCTGGGAAAAGAAACAAACCAACAGCTGCGGTGAGTCGTCAGGTCAAAAATGTGTATCTGGAAAATGGAGCTTCACAACTGCTGTAGGAGTCGCAATCTGGAGTCCAATTCCCCGGGGAAAAGGGTGTGTCTCGGTAAAAAGGCGCAGTTATTTCTACCACCAAGACAAAACATAGGCCAATATTAATATACTGAGAAATCACTTATGTAAAGAAGATAATATGTTCACTAGGTTTGCGCGGAAAGTGGATTATCTAGTGTTTTGTGTGGACTTAGAAATTGTAGCAACGTGGCTTGGCGCGCCTGATTCACGTAGTCCTATTATCACAGCACAGTAAAGTATCCTAATAATAGAAGGAGAAAAACACAAAGCAATATTAAAAAAACACAAAAGCAATATAAAACCGTGTAGCACTGGGTTGGCGTGAAAAGAATGTTGAATTTAGTGTAGATGTAGGAAGCTTAATACACTTGTCCTAGGAGTAACTGTGGATCACTATCTAACTAAGTAAATACTAAATCAGAACATAGCAGTCTGTAGTAGAAGGCAGGGTAATCCTCCTGGTTTTGTAGTCCTCAGTACAGCAGCAGTTACACACAAGCACAGAACACCTCACACCGCCAAAGCAGAGGACAACAGAGGAAAGAGCGAGTTGGCACCACAGCAGCAGGGCAAAGTCACGTGTGAACCCAAGGAAGGTCGCGCGCTGACTGAGAAGGTCGCGCGCTGACTCTCTAGATGACCGCTGTACTGATACGTGGATCTCCAGACCCTTCTCTGTGAAGGACAGTGCCATCTGTGATACTGATGATGCTGCGAAGGTAGAATTTCTTCAAATTCGTGAGGATACTCAGTTGAAAGTCAATTTTCTGAACGAGAGCTTCCGATCGACATTATGGGGACACTGAATGAAGTTGCAGGGAGCCCTCAAACAGGAGCGTCGAGGAGATGCCAGGGCTCAACTAGAACGTACGCAGGAAGAACTTTAGACAAATTGCGGGGCATAGTCGTAGAGCAGGTCAGGGCCATGTTGGAACAGGATACAGGAACCACTCCCCAAGGGGCCGCTCTCGCCTGCGAGAAGGTACACGAGTATCAATCGGAGAGACATCTCACGTTACAACTCAGTCAGTTGGATGGAATCAAGGTCAGTGGGAACACAGAGTCTTTTCATCAAATCAGCTGTTCCATTTATGATGAAGAATGGTAAACATCGCCAAGGCTAGAGTCGGTCCTGATCGCCTTGTTGTTAAGGAATGTACAGGGAGCAGGAAAGCAAATACAGGGCAGGAGTGAAGGCATTCTTTAGAGGAGAGTTTGCAGTGACATCACTCCTTTGATAGGGTATGAAGAAGTGAAGGAATGAAGTGATGATTGGGCAGACAGTCCACAGGCCTTCACTAACACCCTCATCTGTAACATGCCCTGTTAGAAAGCACTTACCCCAGAGAAACCCTACCAAATCGCGACCAGCTTATCAAAAAGAAAACTCTGAGGGGACTAACCATGACACCAGAGACCGGGTGAAATGTTCCTAGACGAGGGCATCCCTTGCAATAGGGTTTATAGATCGATTGAATTTGAAAGGCAGTTTCTGCCAGAAAGAGCAAGGGCTATGTCTGCGCGTGGTCCCCGAAGACAAACCTAAGACCCTGCCATACAGAACCAAAAGGTAGGAACCATTAGAATCCCATCGCAGGAAAAAAAAAGCGAAATGAAGAGCAGTGAGACCATTAAGGGCTTAAATGACAAGTTGCAAAGGTTGAGGTCAACTCAGTGTGTATTGCCCCTATTGCAGAACAAAACGGTCATTCATATCGGGATTGTACCAGGCGCCTCCTCCAGGGGCCGCCTGCCTTTAATTGCCTTAGGCCGAATTCAGGCGCGGCTCGCCAAACTGCCCGGCGAGAACAAATCGTAGAAATTGATGACCTGAGAGTCACACGTCACCTACTATCTCGGTAGTGGTCAAATATCGGTAGTACAAGCTTTGCACGGTAGTGGGTATACCCTAGTTCGTCATGCAACAGCTTGAGACTGGGAGCAGAGATCAATGAGAGAAGAACCTCCCAAACTCCAAGGTGTCACAGGATCCTTACCAAGAATCCTAGGAATGGTGTGCTCAGTGGGAATAGGGTGAACAAGGCACCCAGGTTGTGGTTACCAGTGGTCCCCGGACAATTACATCGGAAAATGATATACTATTGGGATGTGGACGTAAGTTAGGACAGGCCCCCATGACATGGAATCACAAACAAGGTACTCTGGTGGTTGGGGCGGTACATTACACCCAACTGCCAGCGTAGCCAAACGACACGGTACAGTAGAATCTGAGTTCGTATATAGTACCGGAGACGATCGAACCCTTCAGGCCCACCTTTGAGAGTAAATAACCTGATCGAGAGATTCCATCCTTCCAGACCGAGTTGTATCATCCTCTCACGGTATCTGAGCCTGGGAACCATTTGCTGGTATCCCATCAAACCCTAGGCACGATTTTTGTCTGCAGAGGACAGAGGAAAGGCAGGTATTGTTCCCCAGTATAATCCAAAACAAACCCAATTGATTTTCCGAAAAGGCACCTACCTCGGCTCATACGAACCTGTGCCAAGTAATAGAAGAGACTCACCGGGTAAAGGCCCGATGTGGCTGATACAAGGTTCACACGAACGTTAGTATCAAGAATGATTTACCCCATGCTGAGACCGCCCTAGGGAAAGGGAAGTTGAAGACAAACTGAATCCTGTTAGCCTCCAAGATTTCAGCCAATCTTTCTGGAGGAGGAGAAGAATATCCTTCTTCATGTCATTCAGGGAAAAATAACGAACTATTCATTTTGACCCTCAGAGATCGGTACAAGAGTCTCACTGGTAAGATTGCAGAAAACCTTTATTCCGGTTAGAGGACCAAGTATAGATATCCTGAGAAGGCTAAAGCAATTATAGAGAAATTAGTAGTGGTTGGCGAGAGAAGGGGTGACGAGCCCCTGCAGCCTGGTTGAGCCCTATCGTTTGGTATCAAAACCAGACGGCCTGCATGACGTGTTAAGATTATCGAGGGGTAAACAAGCACTTAGCTACGACATATACCCATTACCACGTCTAGAAGAGCTAGCAGAGGTTGGTGTCAGGAACAAATACTATGCTACCTCGATCTCAAAGAGGCATATTTTCAAGTAGAGCTGAGGAAACAGAGATCTAACCACCTTCAGTGATGGAGTGTCCTTATACTGCTTTAAAGACTCCTCTGGGCTGAGCGGTAGCCCAGCCATCTTCTCCAGACAAATTTCCTGGTATTAACTCTAATCATGTGAATGGGTAAAGAGCTACTTAGATGACAGTTATTTTGGGCCAGATTTCCAGACCTTGTGGAACGGATAAGCCAGCCTTCAACACCCTCAGAGAAAAAGGGTTAAGGTTAATATTAGTAAAACTAAATTTGGGGCAAAGACAAGTAAAGTTCTTTGGGGCACATCCTGTCCGGAAAAGGATGTCAACCAGATCCTGCCAATATCGAGGCCATAGAGGCCAAAACCCCAAGAACATCAGGGAGGTGAAGACTTTCGGCATGTGCGGGTTTTATAGGAAACATGTACCGAACTATGTAGAAATTAATGCCCCTCTAACAGACTTAACCAGAAAACACCTTCCATGGACACAGAAATGTCAAAAGGCCTTGAGCAAATGGAAGGAAAAAAAATACGCAGGTCCCTATACTGGTGAGAGCTGGATGTAACCAAACCATTTTATGTCACCACCGACGCCAGCAATACCCATGTAGGGAGTACTAAGTCAGATAGCACCAGAGACGGCACCAATAGAGCCATAGGATATTTTCATGGAGCTAAAGCCCACAGAACTTAGATACGCTACTGTGGATCGCGAGGGTTCTCGGGTGGTCGTCACCTAATTCGTCGACAAAGGTTCCATCACATATTTATGGGGGACCAAATTCACTATCATAACGAACCATCAACCCCTTAGTTGGTGATATATTCAGCAAGGAAAACAAAATCTCCCAGAATGAACAGGTGGATATTAGGAAATGAGAAAATATAGCAATAAAAATTCAGTACATAAAGGGGAAATAATAATGTGCTGACCAACTATCTCTGCCCGGTGCTATTAATACCTCCACCACCAGCAGACACCATCTTATAGGGAAAGACTAAGGAGGAAATCAGAACCTTGCAACTTTTTTTTTTTTTTTTTTTACGTCGTTGCCTGTTGCAACTCCAGTAGGTACTCTTCCGGGTGGGGCCTGATGGTTTGCCCAAGGCTTCTCTTTCCAGGTGGGGCCTGATGGTCGGCCCAGACCCCGTTCTGGCGCAGGCGAGTGTTTATAGTGGCCGGTGGGTTCAGATGATAGAGTATTTAGAGGGAGGACATGTGCCCAGGAGGAATTTCCACGTACCACCTCTTAAATCAGCTTTTGTGGTAGGGGAAAGGGTCTTATTATACCATTAATACAAAAAGATGGAAGTGAACAGTTTCAGCCTAGTTGTCCCAACGGCTCTTAAACAACAAGCCTAGAACAGACCCATGCTCAGGTCGGACACCTAGAGATCGAGAAGATATTCCCTGGCCAAGGTACAGGGTCTATACTACTGGCAAAAACATGAAAAGTGGGATGTAATCATGTATGTGAGAAATTGTCTAACGTGTCATTGTAGTATAAAAGGCACTTACTGACCATACAGCAACAGTGGCAAGAGGCCCCCCAGTGGAAAAGCTTACCCCGGAGAGAGTTAGCCATGATCTGACTGACATGGTTGCTGGAGCCTAGAGTACCGCTATGTATTAACCATCTGTGATCATTATTCCCATTATAAAAATTTATCCACTTAAGACCAAACATATGGATGGCGTGTGCTGGTTTAAAACTATATCATTGATTTCAGAACGCCAAAAACCGTTTAAACGGACAATGGGAAGGAGTTTACCGCTCAAAGTTTTCGATACCTATGTGGCAGATATAAAATCACGGCTGCCTGACGACTTCGTACCACCACCCTCAAGGAAACAGTATTACGGAACGTATGCACCGCACCATGAAAAGTGTGTTAGCCTGTCTATGTCAAGGAATTACCCGTTAAATTGGCCAAAACTATTGTTACAGTGTCCAGTCCATATTGAACACAGCCGTATTTTACAACCACCGGTGTCTTCCCCTTATTATGGCTTCTTTTTGACCCCCTCTCGCTTGATTATTAGTGATTTACCGGACACGGAAGCGAGTGAGAAGAAAGCATCCAGGAAGCCCACGAGATAATCACAGAGAAACTCACCCAGAAAATGAAACTCGCAGATACAAGAGCAGTCAGTGAATAGAGACATAATGCAAAACCAAAAGGTGGAAGTAGGTACCCTTTGTATGGGTTAGATTGGAAATGTAACATAACCATGCACTAGGCGTGCACTAGTAGAAAATTAAATGTGAAATGGAAAGGACCATACTGGGTTTGTGGGAAGTTATGAGAAATGGTGGTGCGCTACATGTGTTGACCAATGTGTTTAATGGACAAGAGATTCAGAGGGCCGCAGAAAAGGTAAAACCGTACAATGGGTCGGAGAAGAGGTGGTTGAGTAAGGGCGCAGGAGATAAAATCTTCCTGAGGAGGAAGAGAGAAGAACCTATCACCCCCTAGAGTCCGTAGACCGCCGCACCAGATATATTGAAGAGAGTGTTGAGGGATGGATGTTAACCTAAGCTTTAAGATTGGTAGGATTGCTGGAAAAGAAAGATAAGGATGTAAACCAATGTTCATATGTTATGGGTTGTAAGTGTAAAAAAAGGAGTGTTGAGAAGTAATTTACTGTAAGGAAAACCCACCTTTGGAGACGCTAGTAATGAAATACCAGGAAACGTCCCCGAGGACTGATGTTAAAAAATGGGATCGAGCCCATACTCATTAACCTCCCCAATGTGTTTCCCTCCAAGATTCATGTGATGATTATACTTATCTTTCTTAACCATAAAAAATTAACAAGATGTTTTGGAAGAATAGTATTTCGTTCGCCCTAAAGGGTATCTAGCAATCTATGTTAGCTATTGTATTGTAAGTAATGGAAGATTATATTATCAACCACCTTACATCAACGCTTCAGGCAAACCTGGGCACATGTATTTGGTTTTGGAATGAACCGGGGTTAGGGTAAGGGTGAAGCTTTGAAGTTCCCGGAGAAAGTAATAATTTACTAGTGGTAGTGTATCCACAAGATGTGACATTTGTATTAGGGTGAAACTTCCGTCCGCCTCGATTTATTAATGTCATGAAATCTACTGATTTAATTATAAGTCGTGCGGCAGCACGCAGCTTACGAGTCGACCCAATCTGGTCCGGGGACCCATTCACTTCAGGACTCTCCTTAGGCGCTGAACTAAACTTATGCACGCCGTGCTGCGGAAACGGATGGCGAAAATGTCAGTGGATTGGTATGGAACTGATTTATGTGTTTTTGTATATGTGAGTACTATTTATATTGTGTTTTGATTTGTAAGTAGTCATTTGTTACCATTTTATTATTGGTTGTATGTGAGCCAAGGGTGCACTGTGTTTTAACTCTTAGGAACGAGAGCGAGGGAGGCTAGTCTCGTCCTGGAGCACTCCTTACCTGTGCCAAGTTACTAAGAGGAAGAAGCTGGGGGCAGTGGACCCATGACAGATAATCGGACCTCCCATGCCGGGTGAGGCATCTTTTGCTTTATTTAAGCAGGAAACGGGATTATATTGGTGAAATACCCGAGAAGTGCTCAAGAGGTAGCTGTTAGGGGTTGTGCAGAGCCCTGTGTATTATGGTACTATGCGTGTTAGGGTAGGTGAAAAGGGGCTGTTGAAATCATGGGCGGTGATAAGTCGCTGTCTCTGTGCCACACGGGCGCCTGGTAGGAGAAGGAAAGGTAGAGTTGGTTGATTAATGATATCAAGAAGTATGCCAATAACATAGTGCCTTAGGGGAAGGAAGGTATTAAACTTCGGGAGAAATCTAAGGATCTTAATGGAGGTGGAGCACTATTGTAACACACCTGCCGGCATACCAACACCGCGGAAGCCAGTTAAAAGCCAGCTGGGAAAATTGGGAATACCCCTTGTACATGGCCAGCGATTATTTACCGGATCCGAGTTTCTCCTCAGCCGAAAAACAATACCCGTAGCGGTTAATGTATAATGTTATAAGTAGGTAAGTGGAAGAGAACGAGAAATACAGATCCACAGCTTGGGTTGGCACCCTGATATAAATCCACTCGTATCCATATATTTTTATATATTTATACGTTAAGTCTTAGAGAAAATTTCTAAGGGAAAAAAATTAAGTTCAGAATTAAATACACAAAAAGACAACCTCAGAAAAGGCAGAGTGAAGGATAGAATGATCAAGCTGAAAGGCGAGAAGGAAAAAGTGTTGGAACCTTTGGGAAGGCCACGTCAGGAGGGAAGTTGGCGAGGCAGCCGCCACGGGCTGGCACGGGTCATTCTGGATTTCATCTTCCCGTGCCGGTGCAGAGTGTAAGCTCCAGCTCGCTAGAATACGTCTGTCTGGGGAGTGAGTGATAGCCCTAGCCGACGTTCATTAGTGATTCATTTCTGGATTTCATCTTCCCGTGCAGCGCAAAAGTGGTGCGGAATAGGTGAGAGCCAGCTGGAGGCCGGTGACCAGGGTAGGAAAGGAAGGTGCCCGCCATCTTGAAGCCGCCCAATTGAGAGTCAAGGAGTTGGCCCAGGGGCGACCCAGTCAAGTCCCCTGCCGCCGCCCACGGACCAGCGGAGGCTTATTGATGGGAGTGTGAACAGCTCAAAAAAAACTCCCTTAGGCAAGGCACGACAGCATATTGTGTAGCTTCTCAGGCCTCTCAGCCGAGGATATTGTTGTCAAATGGGTAAAGGGCACCCGCTGTGCCGTGGACGAGGGCTAACAGTGACCGACCGGGCTTTAAATTGCTTGATATAGTGATTCCAAGATCCTTTTCTTTACTTCTACTGCAGAAAGTTGTTGAGCCCATTCATTTACCATTACTGAACGCGATTGTTATTTTTCCGATGTGTAACACTTTACATTTGTCAACGTTAAATTCTACGGCCATTGATTGGCCCAACGTGCAAGTCGATCTAGATCTGATTGTAATAGCTTCTTCGTCGAGAAAAAAAAAATCGCAGATTACTTTACTAGCAATTTTGTGTCATCAGCAAATTTTGATACTTTTGGCAAGTAGGAGCCGATCATCGATATCATTAACATAAATTAAAGAAGAGCATGGGGCCAAGCACTGATCCCCAGGTACGCCGCTTCTGACATCGAGCCAGTTAGATGTAACACCGTTTAGAACTACTGTTTTCGCTTTCAGAGAGCCAGTCCGGCAAAGCCAATTGTGAATGTTACCCGAGATACCGCAAGGCGCCAATAGTTTGTTGCACAGGCAATCATTGGTGGGGACCTTATCAAATGCCCTTTTCAAAATCCAGATATGATATCTACTTGATCTTTCATCGAACACCTCAAAATATAATGAAAAAAATCAAGTAAGATTAAGTTAAACACGAAACGTTTACGACGGAAGCCATGTTGCGAATTATTTCTTATATTATTTTCTTTCAAAGAATTTCACCCATATTGTCGCGAATGATAGTCAACCCCTTCAACTTTCAACCCTCCTTCTCATAGTATCCAAGACTCACACATCTCTAGCTCTCCCCATTTGTACTTCTGCCACTGCGCCATCTTCACCTGTCCCACACTCTCGTCATCCTACCCCCATCATCACTCACTACCACGACCTGACGCACCACTACTGACCTCCCTGCAGCATTCCCTGGCCCCTCATCACCTGGTTATCATCCTCACCTGACCAGTATCATCATCTGCCACCTCAAAATCATCACACTCATCACCAGCATCCACTGCCACCTCTGTACATTCATCACACATCACCATCATCCACTGCCAATTCCCCTCATCACCCACCACCACTCACCCCCTCAAGAAGTGGACATGGGAGCCCAGGAGAGGGACGGGGGGTAGGCCGCGTGGTAGCCGAGCCCACAGAGTAGGCAGGGCGGGGAGGGTCGTTGTTCAATCAGGGCATCGTGGCAGGAGAGGTTGATGTCGACCTCCGCATCTAGGGAGGTGATGACCTCCGGCTCTAGGGAGTGATGACTAGAAACCATCTCTCGTGGCGGAGTCTTTGGTCGCGAATATATTATGTTCTGAGAGTATCCGCAGGAGGGCGAGTTTGGAGTCTTGGTTTGGAGTGAGATGTTTATTTTAACCCGTCCCATCTTGCATGATTCAGTGAGGACACAAAGAAACACAAAGAAACACAGAGGAAGAACAAACAACACCAGACCTGCGGGTCCTTACGAGGCTGTTTGTGACAAGCTACACTAACTAACTAATCAAAAGGTGGAAGATGAACGACAGCAGCTCCTTACACCCCATCCCTCCAGCCAAAGCTGGCAGGAAAGGAAAAGAACCATGCAGCATGGAAAAACTGCATGGAAGTTATATAGGAAGAGGATAGAACTACCATTACTGCTACCACTAACCGGGCGATAAAGCGCACAAGGACACCAGTATTCGAAGAACGTAACGTTACGACAAGTAATATCTTAGTTGTTGGTTGGATTCAAAATACCTGTCTAATCTATTCTTGAAGGCCGTAACTGTTGTATCAACGACATCACAGGGTAAAGAGTTCCAAACATTAACAACTCGATTGAAGAAGTGGTTAAGCTTAGTGCAACGAAGATCTTTTACCACTTATCTTCAAATTGTGATTTCTTCTTGTTCTATTTGATCGATCAATTGTAAAGTAATCTTCCGCATTAATATCACTGAATCCTTTAAACACTTCTATTAGCCTCGCATTCTTCGTTTTGATAGACTTAATAAATTTACTTCTAAGCCTTTGTTCATATGATAAATTTCTCAACCTAGGAATCATCTTTGTTGCTACTCTTCGTTGAACCCGTTTCCAACTTTGCTATGTCTTTTCTGTAATAGGAAACCAAAACTACACAGTACTCTAGATGAGGTCGAACCAACGAATTATACAGTCTTAATATAATATTACTTTTCCGATTTATTATTAAAGACTCGTCCGATGAGCCAACCAATTTGTTTGCAGTTTTAACTACCTCTGAACAATGCTGACCGGGCTTTAAATTGCTTGATATAGCGATTCAAGATCCTTTTCTTTCTTACTGCAGAAAGTTGTTGGCCATTCATTACGTACTGAACGCGATTGTTATTTTTCCGATGTAACACTTTACATTTGTCAACGTTAAATTTCATTTGCCATTGATTGGCCCAATGTACAAGAATCGATCTATATCTGATTCTAAAGCTTCTTCGTCGAGTGTCGCAGTTACTTTACTAGCAATTTTTGTGTCATCAGCAAATTTTGATACTTTGCAAGTGAGCCCATCATCGATATCATTAACATAAATTAAGAAGAGCATGGGGCCAAGCACTGATCCTTGAGGTACGCCGCTTCTGACATCGAGCCAGTTAGATGTAACACCGTTTAGAACTACCGTTTCCGTTCAGAGAGCCATTCCACAAGCCAATTGTGAATGTTACCCGAGATACCGTGCGCTAATAGTTTGCTGAGCAATCATTGGTGGGGGACCTTATCAAATGCCTTTTCAAAATCCAGATATATGATATCTACTGATCTGCTTTCATCGAACACCTCAAAAATATAATGAAAAAATTCAAGTAAGTTAGTTAAACACGAACGTTTACGACGGATGCCATGTTGCGAATTATTTTTTGTATTATTTTCAAAGGAATTTCACCATATTGTCGCGAATGATAGTCAACCCCTTCAACTTTCAACCCCTCCTTCTCATATCCAGACTCCGCATCTCAGCTCTCCTCATTGTACTTCTGCCACTGCGCCATCTTCACCTGTCCACTCTCGTCATCTCACTTCCAACCCCATCTACTACCACGACCTGACGCACCACTACCTGACCTCCACCATTCCCGGCCCTCATCACCTGGTTATCATCCTCACCCCACCAGTATCATCATCTGCCACCTCAAAATCATCACCTCATCACCAGCATCCACTGCCACCTCATATTCATCACACATCACCATCATCCACTGCCACCTCATCACCACCACCTCACCCCTCAAGAAGTGGACGCCGGGAGCCCAGGAGAGGGCCGGGGGTAGGCCGCGTGGTAGCCGAGCCCACAGAGTAGCCAGGGCAGGGAGGGTGCGTGCCGCGACAACCTTCGCCGCCTGCTGGCGTAGACCCTCAGGACGTTGGCTGGTGTTCCCGCCCTTCGTCCCCAACCTCCTCTCCTTCACCGGGACACCAGGCTTCAACGTCCCCGTGCCAAGGGACTCCCCTTCAGGTTTCCAGTTATATTTGACAAGGGAGTTGTTGGCATTCCTGGCAGAAGAGACAAACATGTACGCCGTGTTCCGGAGGGCGGAGGCAGTGGCGTGGCACCAGGCCAACGAAAGGAGACAGCCATCTTCATTGGGTTGGTGCTGCTGATGGGTATTGTGAAGCTACCCCCTATACGGGACTGCTGGACCAACAGCAGGCTTCACAACTACCCGGTCTTCCAGCGGGCGATGAGTGGAAAACGCTTCCTCGCCATACTCAAGTACTTTCATGCATTCAATTGTCGTGCGGTGCCCCTGGGGAATACTGACAGCCTCATCAAGGTGCGGCCTGTGATGAAGTATATCTCCTGCGGTTGTTCAAGTGTGTACCCCCGACGCAGAACCTGTCGCTCGACGAAGGAAGGCTCCCTTGGGGTGGAAGGGCCGCCTCCACTTCAGGGTGTACAACCCCATGAAAGCCAACCAAGTACGCCATCAAGGTATACCTTGTGGCAGAGGCAAATCAGGGTCCATCTGCAACCTGCAGGTGTACACAGGCGAGAACCGGACACTAGAAGACACCGTGGGGGATCTCATCCAGCTCCTCATCAGCCACTCGTACAGGCTGTACATGGATAACTACTACAACTCTGTCCGCCTGTGCGAAGTACACCTGTCGAGGCAGGTGTACATGTGTGGCACACTTCGGCTGATGAGGGAGCACCGAAGAGGGTGCAGGACATGCAAAAGCCACGGCGGCTGGCAGACTACGCGTTGGAGTCTATGCACAGGAATGGTGTGCATGTCCTCATATGGAAGGACAGAAAGTCGTCCCCATGGTGTCAACCATGCACTGCTACACCATTGAAATACTATCAACAAGAAGGAGAAGGGCCAAGATGGGAAGTACCACCCCGTGCTCCACACCATCCAAAAACCTGTTATGGTCGAAGACTATAACCAGTTTATGGGTGGTGTGGACCACTTCGACCAGATGAAGTATACCCCATCCCTCGGCGTACTACTAAGTGGACGAAGAAGCTCACCTTCTACTTCATCTAGATGGCCCTCTTCAACGCGCACACCCTCTAAAGTCTGGCCAGCGCCATATGTCTCTCAAGGCTTTCATGTCGGAGGTCATCGAGAGGCTGCTGGACTACAAGGACAGTGGCCACTATCAGGGGTCCCCTATCCGCCATGCTCCCGACCTGCCCGCACACCTACAAGCACCTATGGATCCCCGCATTCAGGTGGGTAGAGGGACCAGCACCAACTGTGCAGGACCAGCACCAGGTGTGAAAGTCAGCAGTCTTCCTCGAGCCCTATTCCCCACTCCTCGCCCCTGCAGTCGCTACTCCACCACCAGCCCCTGCCGCTCCAGGGGTGACACCGCCACTCCACCATACATACATACACACAGACAGACTGACAGACAGATATACAAACACGCATGGAGCAGCAGCATGTCACTCTACGACACACTGCTTTTCTCCGCTGGGCGGAATATTGGGAGTTTTTATTTGTTGTTTCGATCTGTTGTTATTTCCCATGTTTATTTTATTATAATTTATGCTTTACGAAATATTTCGACACTATTTCCGGTTATTTGGATTACTCAATAATTATTTGACCTAGAGGATTTGGATTACTGTACGAATCCTCACTAAAATCCCTTCTTTATATATGTTCGGCTATAAATTTCCTTCAAACTTTCGAGCTTACAGAGTGGGGAAGATACAGTACTTAGTTACGGCGAGCGAAGGTTGCGTATATAGCTCAGGAGCTTCATTTGCAGACGTTATCACCAGTATCTACAAGAGTTGGGCGCAATTTTGAAGGTTGCATCTTCTTCCATATGAAATTAGCTATATAATGCTATAAAATTGAATTACACATGATGAAAAAAATAGTGAAATAGTAAAAGAAATGAGACGGGCGCCAACTGTCTATTTATATATAAATTCAGTTCTCTTGGTGCAACTCGAACTAATAGGCGTAAAGTTTTGAGATACCAAAAGAATCCTCACTAAATTTCCTTCGAAACATATATTCAAAAACGTTGGCCTAAACTTTCGAGAGAGCTAGTGAGGGGGAAGACATGGTACTTAGGATTTATTGTTTACAATACTCTATAAGAAACCTAAAACAGGTTTGTAGTGTTTATTTTCCTCTATTTTATTTGCGTATGTTCGTACAAGTCTTTGTAAACCAGTGATACACTAAATTTGTTGGTACGATATATTTGTGAGGGTAAAAATACGGCCGGGAATGTAGAGTATCGCAGCGGCGGCAAAAAAAAAGGCTAGTCAGGCCGAAAATCCGTGTGAGTGGAACAAACTTATTTAGAGCTTACGGTGCGCGAGAGGGTTAAAAAGCTGGCGTCGGTTTACGATGAATTACGCATATGCTTATGGCGTTGTTCAATATTGTGGTGAGGCCCCAAGATTTATCAATATCTGTTTCCATGAATTTCAGTCAGTAAAATTCTTTAGAATTGATCGGAGTCTTACGAAATTCGCTCTCTGATAATCAGGCACCTTTTAAGGAGTTACTTTACTTTCTTTCATATTGATGCTGAATGTGATTGTTCAGTGATCGCTAGACTAAAACTGGACCAACATTGCTTCGTTAACTAGATCAGCCTCGTTGAAGATAAGGTCAAATATTATTTTCCCGAGTCGGTTCTTGAACGTGTTGATGTAAATCACTTTCTAGAATTTGTGTACAGGTCTGAGCCCTGTATGACAGTTCAAACAGTTCACCCCATCTTTTCACTGGCAGGATTAAGGTCCCCCAATAATTACTGCCTCGCAACTGCTACTTGTTTCTAATAATAATTCATAATGCGTGGGTCGATATCAGAGTCTGCTTGTAGCGGCCTTTAGATAAGTCCAATTACTATTTACGATATTTATTTTAATTCCAATGAAGACCGTGTCTACATTAGTTTATAATATTTGTTTTCCCGCATGCCTGGATGGAGGGTTGGATATGAAGATAACACTCACCTGTCTGTTTCTCTCTTTCATGACTAAAGATGGGTATAACGGTTATCTATATTCCGCAATGGAATCTCTATTTGGAAGTGTCTATCCAAGATTCTGTGACTCCGATGATGTGATAATGGCAGTTTGTAGCTGCGAGGACACCCCAAAGAGATCTTCAAATTTGTTACATATGGCTACGAGCGTTTACATAAGCAAGCTTTAATATGAGATTCGGAAGGTCAGGGGTTTCCTTGGTTGAGTGCTCCTTACAGGTGAAGCTGGTGGTGTTCTCGCCTCCGTGGTTTTTGGCTTTCGAAGGTAAACTTGGTTACAGAGCAGCCTCCCGAAACAGGCTGCTCCAACAGGGTTTTAAGTGGATGCCATCCAGCAAAGAACAGAGTCTGAATCGTGGTAAAAAGCTGTTCCCTGAAGTTAGCGAACTGGGCGTTTTCTTGTGAGCAAAGGGACGCGAAAAATATGTTGTTGGTGTGAGAAGGCCCTTTTACTGTAAAACTAGATTCGGCACCGATCCTCAAGGAGGATTCCTGAGATTATGATGTTACTGGCATCCGTTTTTAAGTTTATGCACTGCTTGATCATGCGGCGGTATTTATCAAGCAGGTTCCTCAGAACAGGTTGTACCCGTCATTTGTCCCGCGTGATGAAGACAAAGGGTGTTTTCGGTCAGTATTTCTCGTGACATCGCTTCGCTGCTGGTGATGTCGTCCAGTCTAACACCTAGGATAGCAATTACGTTGTTCTGCGACCGTTTGATGGTGACGACCACAGAACTCAAGCCAACTGGCCACGCTGCATAGGTCCCCAACTAAGCGAGTCTCAAACTCATCCTACATGGTGTCTGCCAGCATCACAGAACCTATTGAAGGTATGACCAGTCCAGTAACTCCTTGGTTCCCTGCTTCAGGTTTGGCTACATTCCTACCAGGTTGGAACCCGACATCCTAGTGAAGCAGGAGATAGAAGCGTTAAATGGGCAGGCTGGAGAGTTATCCTGTGAGGGCAGACTGGGAGCAGATTAGCCTGTGAAGTAGTGGCTGGGGGTTGTCCAGTGAGGGCAGGCTGGGGTTTAAGCCTGTGGGGGCAGGCTGGGGGGTTAACCTGTATGAGGGCTGGGTCAACCTGTGAGGCAGGCCAGGAGTCAACCTGGGGTGGGCTGAGGTCTTCTGTGAGGCAGGCTGGGAGTCAGCCTGTGAAGGGCAGGCTGGGAGTCAGCCTGTGAGGCAGGCTGGAGTCTGGCCTGAGAATGAGCAGGAGTCAACCTGTGTGAGCAGGTAGCACGTTCTCCCGTGAAGACAGGAGATTCGTTTGGGAGAGGGCACAGTTTCAGTGAAGGGCCTCTCCATCGATGGTGGAGTCACTGCCCATTACTTAGAAACAAATTCTTGAAGGGAGGAGAAGGTCGGGCCCCTCCTATTTTGCCAATGTTTGATGGTGGACGGGCTCTAAAGCCTCAGATCCACCCATGGGCAAAACCTATCCCTACAGCTTGTTGCCCTATCTCCAGGCACATTAAGATGAGCCACTTAGGCCCCCCTTGTGCAAGCCGCAGGGTTCACCTGAGGTGCCGGGAGATGTCTGGGGCGAGGTTGGCCAGGAAAAGAAAGAATTTTCAGTAAGAGGGAAAGGAAGGTGCTATCGCCCCGAGCGGGAGCTCGGGTGATGTAGTGATGTAGTGGGCTGGGTGTTGCTGCCGGTGCATGTGTCGCTGGCGAGAGAGACGCCGCACCCCGGTGGAAGCCTTGGGTGGCAGAGCGCCAGCTAGTGGCGGGGGCCAGGAATGTGCAGGTTCGCAGGCTGGAGCGGAGGTGTCGTTGCGGCGAGGGCTGGAGAGCGAGTGAGTTCAAGTGGCGTCCTGCGCTCCTCCTGACAAGACTCTCCCCTGGCGTTTTGAGCCAGACGTACGATTCAATTTTCCTCTCCAGCGCCAGAGGCGGCGAGGAAGGTTCAATGTTGGCTCTCAGTGAGATCGTTGGATCGTCAGATGAGATGAAGCTATCACTTTTCCTCTCTCTCTCTCTCTCTCTCTCTCTCTCTCTCTCTCTCTCTCTCTCTCTCTCTCTCTCTCTCTCTCTCTCTCTCTCTCTCTCTCTCTCTCTCTCTCTCTCTCTTTCTGTGGATCGTCAGATGAGATAGTCTCTCTCTCTCTCTCTCTCTCTCTCTCTCTCTCTCTCTCTCTCTCTCTCTCTCTCTCTCTCTCTCTCTCTCTCTCTCTCTCTCTCTGTGTCAGATTAGTTAGGCTATCCTTGTTTCTCTCTCTCTCTCTCTCTCTCTCTCTCTCTCTCTCTCTCTCTCTCTCTCTCTCTCTCTCTCTCTCTCTCTCTCTCTCTCTCTCTCTCTGTGTGTGGATCGTCAGATGAGAGAGGGTAACCTTTAAGGTGCCTGTTCTCTCTCTCTCTCTCTCTCTCTCTCTCTCTCTCTCTCTCTCTCTCTCTCTCTCTCTCTCTCTCTCTCTCTCTGTGTAGCTGGATCGTCAGATGAGATAAGGCCTTGTGCCCAATATTTCTCTCTCTCTCTCTCTCTCTCTCTCTCTCTCTCTCTCTCTCTCTCTCTCTCTCTCTCTCTCTCTCTCTCTCTCTCTGTCCCCTCTCCTCTGTGTGTGTGTGGATCGTCAGATGAGATAGTCTCTCTCTCTCTCTCTCTCTCTCTCTCTCTCTCTCTCTCTCTCTCTCTCTCTGTGGATCGTCAGATGAGATTGGAGTGTACTAATGGCCCTCTCTCTCTCTCTCTCTCTCTCTCTCTGTGTGGATCGTCAGATGGATAGGGTATTACTTATTTCTCTCTCTCTCTCTCTCTCCTATCTCTCTCTCTCTCTCTCTCTCTCTCTCTCTCTGTGTGTGTGTGGATCGTCAGATGAGATAGTCTCTCTCTCTCTCTCTCTCTCTCTCTCTCTCTCTCTCTCTCTCTCTCTCTCTCTCTCTCTCTCTCTCTCTCTCTCTGGATCGTCAGATTAGGTTGAAGCTATCACAGGCTATTTATCTCTCTCTCTCTCTCTCTCTCTCTCTCTCTCTCTCTCTCTCTCTCTCTCTCTGCATCGTCAAGATGAGATGAAGTATCCACTTTTATTCTCTCTCTCTCTCTCTCTCTCTCTCTCTCTCTCTCTCTCTCTCTCTCTCTCTCTCTCTCTCTCTCTCTCTCTCTCTGTCTCTATGAAATCATGGCAATAACCGGACTGCCGTTGTGAACTCAAGGAAAGGATTCGCTAATTGTAGAACATATTAACGCACAATCGTTGATATCAGTTTAGGTGAAATAAAGTTATTGTTGAAGGTGATAAAAGTATCGATGTATTATGTTGTGTGAATGAGACATTGGTGCATGCAAACACTCAGATGGTTATGTTAACATTCATGGATGCCAAAGTTATTCAGATGTGACAATGGACGAGGAGGTGGTGTCTGCTTGTGTGTAAACAGTACTTTAAATCCATCTCTCATTATACTAGGTGTGCCGGGACAGGTAGGCGTGGAGGACGTGTGGGTTCAGATTCAGTGCAGGGAAGCTGCCTGCCATTATCATCGGATGTGTATATCGACATCCCAAAGCCTTAGCCTCATCCTTTGAATACATACAAGAAGTTTTAAGTTGGCATGTTTGCGTGGCAAAGTGCGTTTTTTCTTGGGTGATTTTAATGATGACATGCTGATAAAGGAAAATAACATTAGCAAGATAATAAGAGATAACAAGTTGATTCAAATTGATAAACCCACAAGAACAACTCCACAGTCAACTACTCTATTGGATCTTAACCCATAACTAATATAAACCTGAGGTCATTCTATCCCATGACGATGACGTGGTCCTCAAGTCATTGCTGACCACGACCTAGTATCTGTTGTTTTAAATGTAAGAAAACCTAGAAAATACCGGTGATAAAAACCTTCCATGATCTAAAAACACTACGATAAAGACACTTTTATGTTTTGTTTGCGTTTGAAGACAATGTGCATTATATGTATGAAATATTTTAACAACGACGTTAACAAACGTGTATTTTCAATGAGATTTTTATTTATTGTATTGAAATATGTGCCTGAACTAACTAAAAGCTGTGATGGGTTTCGCACCAGCACCATGGATGGGTGGCGATATCCGTGAGGCAATGGAGGACCGTAACTTGAGTTGCAAAAGAGTTAAAGTCGACACAAATAACCCTGGGCTGCAGGAACGTTATAAAACTGCTAAAGTATATGTAAAAGCACTTATTAATTGATCTAAGGTAGAGCAACGTACCAAGATCGTTTAAAAAATTATAAAGAAATACCTCTGCAACTTGGAAAGTAATTGGGAAATTATTCTAATCAGAATAACAAACATAATATTCTGATGTGTTACATAAATGATAAAGTTGAAGGGTTCAACACATTCTTTATAATGTTGGAGAATCTACTTCCAGACGTTCACAGGGGAAAAAACTAAGAAATGAAGGAGAAGGTACTGTCGACCGTCCTCATATAAATACCATTAAAGTGAATTCTGCTTTTAGACCAGAGCACTGTGGACTCTGCGCACCCATATCTTAATCGTTAAAGGCCTTAATACAACCAACTCTATTGGGTCAGACAGTATAACGTTACGGTTTCTCCAGGATGTGCTCTATGTCATAGTCCTTTCCTCACCTGCATCATCAACACATCCCTGGTGACCAGAGTGTTCCACGAGTCCATGGGAACATGCACTGGTTGTCCCTCTGTATAAAAATGGTGATCCTGATGTTTGTGGTAACTACAGACTTGTATCCTATATTACCCATTGTGTCTAAAATATACCGAGAAAATTGTTGCTAGACAACTATCCAAGTACTTAGAAACTAACAATCTACTTTCTAATCGTCAGCACGGCTTTCGACCGAGGCTATCAACGGAAACAGCTCTAACCACCATAACTGATAAAATATGCGATAATATGGACAACAAAGAAAATTTCGATGCTAACCATATGTGACCTCTCAAAAGCGTTTGATTATGTAAACCATAAAACCCTTCTACATAAATGTTCCTTATTAAATATTTATGAATTTTGGTTTAATAATTATTTAAATAACAAAGAAACCCATCAGTTCACCTAGATAATCATACATCTAAAAGACAAGTATTGAATATGGGGTCCCGCAAGGTTCGATTCTAGGTCAATCTTATTTAATATATATGTCAGTGATTTATCTTCAAATGTTAATGGTTTCCTGGTACAGTATACTGACGATACCTGCAGTTCTTACATTCTGCAACAATTCATAATCTTGTTCCCAGCTCATTACGGACACCGAAATGGAAATCTAATACAATGTAAGAGGTTTTATTTCAACAATGGTCTCATTTTCAATTCTTCAAGACTCAGTGTATTTTTTCCCATAGGAAATCGCGCCAGCATTTAACTCACATTCCCCAAACACGACTGTGAATTTTAATGAGTAATGTAATATGCCCCAATAAGCATGTGAAAACGTGGGTGTTTACTTTGATCAGTATTTGCTTTTTGACGTCACATTAATGAAGCTGAATAAGAAAGTGATGGGTATGCATTGATGTATGTAAGGAGAATTAGTGATAACTTAGATGAAAGTATAGCAAGGATCATGGTTAATTAATTAACTATTGTATTAGAATATGAGGGGACTACAAATGATGCATTGATGTCTGGTGTGTACAAAAGTTACAGAATTTTGCAGTGACGGTTGCCATATAGGTGGTGTTAAAAAATATGATCACGTATATACATTTTTAAAAGAACTTCAATGGTTACAGGTGAAACAGAAACATGTGTAACTTTTGGAAGTGGGTACCAACAGCATTTAAGATTTTACGCGGGTTTTGTCCAGATTGGTTTGTTATCACTAGAAGCGAGCAAGCTATCACCAAAGTAGCGTCACAAGACAGAGAGCACAGCCTGCACGTACCGCGCATCAACACACATTCTGGTGATAGGCGCACAGATGTAATAGAATCCAGACTGTGGAATGCTCTCCCTCCTCCCTTACACAGGAAACGACGATAACTTCCTTTAAGGCTAGACTTAAGAAATTATTTTAACAGAAGATATATTCAGTTAGGTTTGTTTGATTTTAATGTCTTTGTTTTAAATATATATATGAAACGGCTTGAACAGCATTTTGTACGGCATTTATGTTCTTATTGTCAATTTTCTTTTATTTTATTATAGACGAGTGTTTACAATTTTACTATTTTACTATCATATTACCGGTATTTAGTTATATTGATATTTTTTGCTTGTAAGCTGTGTAAGAACCAGTTTAGTGAATGATAAACAATATGAATTTGAATCTCTCTCGCCCTGCCCTCACTCAGTCATTGGCGCCCTGCCCTCACTCAGAGGTCAAGCCGCTCGTTACTCCTGCTTCGTGACCTCTCCTCTAGAAACAGACGTGAGGTCCCACTTTGCGTTCACCACAGCCTACACGCCTTGCGTGTTGCCTGTGATTCCCGAAACCCCGTGTGTTTCAGTGTGTTGTTGTGTTTCCAGTGTTTTGCGTGTGATTTAGCTGTGTTGGTATTTCAGAGTGTTTTTTGTGTGAGTTTAATGCGTGTTTCGGTGTGTATCGAGTATAATGTTGTGTTTCCGAGTGTTTTGCGGGTGATTTGGGGTGTTGGGTATTTCCGAGTGTTTTTGCGTGAGTTCTGGTGTTTTCTCGTTGTGTTTCAGGGTTTGTTACTACTGTGTTTCAGAGTGTTTTTGCGCGTGATTTGGGTGTGTTAGGTATTTCCAGTGTTTCTGCGCGAGTTTCTGTATGTTCTCATTGTGCGTTTCGAGGAACTGTTGTCGTGTTTCAGTGTTTTGCGCGTGCTTTGTGAGTGTTGGGTATATCCTTGTGTTTCTGCGTGAGTTTCAAAGTGTTTCAAGTGTGTTGTTGTATTTCCGAGTGTTTTTGAGAGTGATTTGGGGGTGTTGGGTATTTCTGAATGCTTTTGCGTGAGTTTCTGAGTGTTTCTCGTGTGTTTCGAGTGCGCTGTTGTGTTTCCGAGTGTTTTTGCGTGTGATTTGGGTGTGTTGGGTATTTCCGAGTGTTTTTGCGTGAGTTTCTGAGTGTTTCTCGTGTGTTTCTCGTGTGTTGTTGTGTTTCCGAGTGTTTTTGCGTTGTGCTTGCCGACACCTCACTTTTTTAATTCCCCTGAGGATTTAATCTGCTCCTCCTCACTACACTCTTTAAATCCCCTAGAGGATTAGCCCTTCTACCCCCTTTCCCTCACCTCACCTCTTTTTTATTGTTCTACCCCCACTCGCTCCCACTGCACCTCCATCCTTTCTACCACCTTCACCCATCTCCTCACCTCCTTTTACCTAACCCCTCTCACTCACCTCCACCTCCTTTCCTAATCCCCCCCCCTTTACTCACCTCACCTCACCCCTCCTTCTGAATCCCCTCTTCACTCACCTCACCTCCCTTCCCTACTCCTCCTCTCTTTCCACCCTTACCTCCTTTCACAATCCCTTCACTCTGTTTTTATCTCTTTCATTTTGAGGCAATCATTTATCACGTTCAGCTACGATGGCTCACTTTTTACAGGGCGTTCTTTGGTCTGTCGACTTTATTGTCTCTGGGCAGCATCTCGAGACAAGACTGCAGGAGCAAGAAGAGAAGATGGAAACAGTTAAAAAAATAATAGAGCTTCCTCGCACTGTTGCCTCCTTGCAGGAATTCATCCAAGCTAACGTTGCTGTGGTGCCTAACCCTTCTCCAACCGCCCCCTTGCCTTCAGCAGTACTGTCGACACCAGCGGACAACACCCGACACCACAGCATGGGGAGGGGTGGGAGTGGGTAGATACCATGATAAGCTTCACCGTTGTGAATGGAAGAGGAGCCAAACCAGCCAGACAAGCAATTTATCCTGTTCATTGCTTCAATGGGTTTGCCATTCTGGAGGAGGATGACGAGCAGGAGAGCACCTTCCTGGTGGGTTGACTCCATGATTCGCCAGCAGGTCGTTGAGTTCTGGGGCAGAGTTCCTCGTCGAAGGCGGAACCTATTGCTATCCTGGTGCTGGAATCGACGATGTAACTGCTGCTCTTGAGAGATCTCCCCAGGCTACTAATGATTCACTGTTTGTTATTCACACAGGTACGAACCCAGCGTACCACGACCCAGTCTGAGGAACTGCTGGACCCAGAAGTACCGTGGGCTCATCTAGCAGTATAAGTCTAAATCCCTAACATTTTGATTTTCAGGAGTTCTACCACGGACGTGGGCGGAAACAACTTCTTCACCCAAGGCCTTCAGCCTCAACAACCTCTTACAGACTCTTTGCAGAGAGCTTGACGTTGGAGTTCTTCAACGCCTGGGACAATTTCTACGGACAGAGTGGGCTCTTCCACAGGGACGGAACACACCTGTCCCCATCAGGGGCAAGCCAGATTCAGGAAGCCTACTAAACGACACAGTACGTGACACTCGATCAAAAAACCGCTCCTCGACCACGTCTCTCCACCCCGCCCGTGTAAATGGGCACCATGTATCGCAGCAAACGTAAACCGTGAACCCGCAAGTACGCTAATTCTATTACCAAGCCTCTAGATAACAAAAATTCTTAGTTTCGGTGCGTAGCCCTAAGAAACAAGTTTGATGAACTGAGATGTCTTGCTTTAACATAAAATTTTGACGGTGAATTGCTATACACGAAACATTTATCGACACCACAAATATTGATTTAAGTTCGAATACAACATAAGATGGAGTAACCGACTCTTCAACAAAGGTCAGTGTAAACCGGAAGGCGGTGGCGTCGCCACTTTTTTTGTCAAAAGCTAGCTTTACAACCCACTGACAAAACACCAAGAGACAGTAACTTTGAACATTTGTGCGTGCGAGTAAGCATGCAAAAGTCAATTTAAATATATCTATCACATACAGGCCTCCCAGGCAACCGTCACTCGATGATGATCTTGAAATGTGCAGCGTTTCCAAAGAGTCACTTAATAACTAACGACTCACTGATATTAGGAGACTTAACCTCCCCATATCGACTAGGCGACACTGTCAGTTACAGACGGCGAGTCACATAGAATGATCGAGTTTTTAGAAGAAAATTATCTGAGCCAAATGGTTTCTGAACCAAGTCGACAAAATAACATACTCGACCTTTTATAACTACCCAAGATAACCTAGTCAGTAATATCACGGTAGGAAACACCCGGTTCTTGCGACATTAGAGCTCAAACATCAGTGACTGTAAATAAAGTAAAGGTGCCCAATTTCAAAGAAGAGCTAACTTCGTAGAAATCCGACAAAAGACTAACGAAATACAACTATCAGATGACGGCAATGTAGAGGAAGCCTGGCTAAGCTTTAAAATCATTTTACTCACTCAGCAGAACACATTCGTCCCCTTGTGTAGAAGCGAATTAACAATAATAAAAGCCCACCTTGGTTTAATAGCGAAATTAAACACTCAGTCAAGGAGAGGAAAGTGTTTTACAGGTTAAAGAAGAACAAAGCACGCCCGAAAACATTAGACTTTATCATGATGCCAGGCGACAGTAAAAAGATTAGTATGTCAGGCAATGCACGTAGGTATGGAAGAAAATATTGCAGCCAACTGTAAAATAATCAAATCCTTTTTCCAGTTACATAAACAACAGAAGGCGATCAGAAGTGGAATTGGACTAGCACAACAAACAGCGACGGTGCACTAATGACTGACAGCCAACACATTGCAAACCTCTTAAACAATTACTTTTCCTCGGTGTTTACAATACTAACATTCACTCCTCCACTACCACCACCACCAGTACTAATGTGAAATCTCGAGCATGCATTTACCTAATTTTTGAAATAACAACCGATGAAGTCCTTTTTTTACAACAAAGGAGACAGCTCAAAGGGCACAAAAAAAAGAAACAATACTAAAAAAAGCCCGCTACTCGCTGCTCCTAAAAAGAATTAAAGAGGTGTCCGAAAAGAGTGGTCGAATTTCGGGAGGAGGGTGTCCTCAATACCCTTCTCTTGAAAGAGTTCAAGTCGTAGGCAGGAGGAAATACAGATGAAGGAAGATTGTTCAGAGTTTACCAGCGTGAGGATGAAAGAGTGAAGATGCTGGTTAACTCTCTTGCATCAAGAGTTTGGACAGTATAGGGATGAGCATGAGTAGAAAGTCGTGTGCCGCGGGAGGGAGGCATGCAGTTAACCAAGTTCAGAAGGCACTCCAGCGTGGAAATATCGATAGAAGATAGAAGAGGCAACATCGCAGTGGAATTTAAGAGGTGAAGACTATCAGTAGGAGGAGGGAGAGCTGATGAGACGAAGCCTTAGACTCACTCTGTCCAGAAGAGCTGTGTGAAAAGTGGAGCCCCACCCACGTGAGATGCATACTCTGCCACTACGAGGGGCGGACAAGGCCCCTGTATGAGCAACTGCGCGGGGGGAGAAGAACTGGCGGAAACGATACACGAACAGCCCAACCTCGAGGAGGTGATTTAGCGAGAGAGATGTTGAAGTTTCAATTGAGATTTTTGGAGTTAAGGATAGACCGAGGATGTTTTTTGGTAGTGTTGAAGATGGTGATAGCTGAGTGTTGTGTCCGAAGAATGAGGGATAGGTGTTTGAAGATTGTGTCGAGTTGATAGGTGGAGAAATTGTGTTTTGAGGCATTGAAGGACACAAGGTTCTTCTGCCCCAATCGGAAATGTTAGCAAGGTCTGAGGTTAAGCGTTCTGCAATGCCTCCAGCCTGGAGTCGTGTACTTCCTGTTGTGATGGTCTTATATTGAAAGTTGAATAATGCAGAGTGGAGTCGTCGGCGTATGAGTGGACAGGACAGTTTGTTACGGAGAAGAAGATCATTGATGAATAACAGAAGAGAGAAGTGGATGATGGGACAGAGCCCTTTGGGCGCACACCACTGTTGATGAGGTTGGGAAGAACGGTGACCGTCTACCACGCAGAGATAGAACATTAGGAAGGAAACTGGAGATAAAGGAACAGAGAGAAGGATAGAATCCGAAAAGGGCAGTTTGGAAAGCAAGAGCTTGTGCCAGACTCAATCAAGAGGGCTTTCGATATGTCTAGCGCAACAGAGAAAGTTTCACCGAAACGACTAAGAAAGGATGACCAAGAGTCAGTTAAGAGAGCAAGAAGATCTTCCAGTGGAACGCCTTACACGGACCCAATACTGGCAATCAGATAGAAGGTTATAAGTGGAAAGGTGCTTTTTGAATCTTCCAGTTGAAAGGATTGATTCAAAAGCTTTAGCTCTCTATGACGAGTAAAGCTATGGGGCGGTAGTTTGAGTGATTGGAACGGTCACCCTCCTTAGGCACAAGTTGAACAAAAGGCATACTTCCAGCAAGGAAGGAAAGGTGAATGTTGATAGGCAGAGACGAAAGGAAGTTTGACCAGGCAGGGTGTCAGCACGGAAGCACAGATTTTTAGAACAATAGGAGGCACTCCATCAAGGTCCTAAGCCTTCCTGAGAGTTGAGGCCAGAGAGAGCATAGAAGACATCATTTGGAAGAATCTTAATAACAGGCATAGAGGAGTCAGAGGGGGATGAGTTGGAGGGAATATGCCCAGAGATCTGTCCGGGGTGGAGTCCTTATAGAGAAAGTTTGTGTGAAGGTTCAGCCTTAGAGATAGATGAGACGGCAGTGCTGCCGTCAAGGGTTAAGAGAGGGAGGAAAGAGGAAGAAGTGAGAAATTGGAGGGGGATATTTTGGCTAGATGCCAGAAGTCGCAGGAAGAGAAGATTTAGAGAGCAAAGGTGTTGACATTTTCTATTGATAAAAGAAGTTTTTGGTAAGTCGGAGAATAGATTTGGCTTTGATTCCGGGCTGCAAATGTAAAGAGTCCATAGTTGGCAAGGAGTTCAGAAATCTACTGCAACCTTTGTGGCTGCCTCTCCTATCTTTAATAGCACGAGAACAGAGCATATGATTAAACCAAGAGCTTTCTAGCATGAGGGAAGTAGAGAAGGAAGAACGTGGAATGTATGCCACTCTCCATTCCAGAGAACAATCACCCACTGAGATGCGCTGGACCCACACACAGAGTCTCTCTCCTGGAAGCAGTAATCATTCCACAGGAAATCAGGAAAAGTACATCCTCAGGTCCTCACCGAGCTTCGAAGCAAAATACTGCAGAAGCATCGCCTCTTCGGTGGGTCCCGAGGATGTACAGGAAACGATAGGACAGGAAACAGAAATAAGGTTATGATCAAGAGGGCCAACGGAAGGAAGGCCAGTTTGACCAGAGTAAGCAGAAAGGATTAGAGTGAGAAGAGAGAGGAACTCTCCCAATACGGTCAGGAGAATACGTGTGGGAGTGCCTGAACCAACTGCTCTAGGAAGTCGTTGAGAGAGGAAAGCAAAGTTGAGGCTTGTTTTACCAGGCTGGTCAAGTGGAAGAGGATGAAAGCCAAAGCTGGTGAGTGGTGAAATCTCCCAAGTGGAATTTCAGCGAAAGGAAGTGAGTCCAAGATGTGCTCCTCTTTAGAATTCAAATAATTAAAAGATTTTTACATAGTTGGTAGAGTTAGGTGAGATATAACAACACAGATGTACACCTACTGCAGAAGAAATCATTTTCATCGAAATCTGTGTGAGACGTTTTGTTAGTAATTTTTTACTTTATGGGTGAATAAAACACATTTCTTCTTGTTATGAGGCAACTACTAGTATTTTGTCATGTTTCACTTTACAGCTTTCCAGAACAGCGTTTAGGCATACTGTCAGATAATCTTTAAGTATTCAGGATTAACATCAGCCCAGGCATTATATTTTTCCACTAAGTCAACACTTTGACAATTTGGGCTTACCAGTTTTCTTTTCATTTCATTCCACACATTTTTCAATGGTTGAATCTGGGTTGTAATCATATTACGAATCAGCTGCACTTGGTTGTCAGTTAACCCTTTTTCCTGCTTTTTGCTCACGCAGCAGGAGTGCAATCCTGTAGGAAGTAGGCGTTCTCACGTGTGTGAATTATAAATGGCAACATGTAACTTTCAAGAACGTTCACATAAGGAGTGCAGCATTCGTATTACATTTTCTCTAAGAAGTACAAGCCACCACTTCCTTCCTCTTACATGAAACACTTACCATCACACCTGCAGGGAACTTTACGGTCTTGACCGTGTAACGACTGTCAAACCGATCGGCACCAAGCGGACGACGCACCAATTTTCGTCTATGAGAGATGGTTTTGAAGGCACTCTCGTCACTAAACACCACCTTGCGCCAGTCTTCTGATGTCCAGTGTTGGTACCTTTTACAGAAATCAAGTCTCTGTTTCTTCATTTCTCAGTAAGGAGAGGTTTGAGAGCAGCGCGACGACACGGCAACTTGAGGAGTTTCTGTAGCCTATCCTGTATCGTTTGCACTGACACCTCTCCCAACACATCGGGGTGTGCTTCCTTCAGTTCCTTGGCAGTGATGAAAGGGTCCTTTTTCACTTCACGCTCCAGCATCTTGTCAGTCCTTGGATCGGTCTTCCTCTTCCTCCCTGTCCCTTTCTTCCTCTCTGGTGCCTCGTCTGTCCCAAGCACGGCAGCAGCTTTCTTGATGACGGACAGCAGCTTCTGATCTTCTTAATCTTCTTCCAATTTCTCGGTTACTCAATCCTTCGCCAACCAAAGTCATAACCTTGATCTTCTCGTCCTTGTTCAGCTTGGTAGGTCCCATTCTGAGCGTATTGGGAGATGTCAGGGGTGAAAAGATATGCAAGTTGTAACAGGAGCGGAGGAGGGGAGCGCGTACGTCACCTCTTACCCTCCCACTAGCGGGGGTGGCGGTTACTAATCACTCACGGTTTGAATATGACACTTGCAAGCGTAGAGTTGCCAGGTGGGTATTATTTGCCAAATAAATGTCCCATAGGATTGACATGCTGAAATAAAGCTGTGGCGTCGTCGAGCGTCGGGATTTGTTGGGTGCGTCGATTTCTTCTGCGTTAGCTGTATTTAGTAATACAATGACAATGAAGTCTTAGCCAGATGGTGGAAAATTCAGAAGTGTTCTGATTTAGTATTTACCTAGTTAGATAGTGATTCACAGTTAATTCTAGGCCACGTGTATTAAGCTTCCCACACCTACACCAACTTCAACACTCTTTCACGCGAATCCAGTGCTACACGGTTTTATATTGCTTTTGTGTTTTCTTGTCCTTCTACTATTTGGATACTTTACTGTTTTGTGATAATAGGAACACGTGAATCAGGCGCGCCAAGCTACGTTAATTTCTAAGTCCACACAAAACACTAGATAAATCACCTTTCCACGCAAACCTAATGAACACAGTTATTATCTTATTTACGTAAGTGATTTATCAGTATAATAATATAGGCACGTGTTTTGTCTTGGTAGGTAAAAATAACCGCGCCTCTTTTCCGAGACACACCGTTTTCCCCAGGGAGTTCACCTGACTGCGACCTGACAGCAGCTGCTGGTTTGTTTTCCTAGATACACGTTTTTCCCAAGATATTTAACCTGACGACCTCACCGCAGCTGCGAACTTCTGTTATTGTCCTAACGCGCCAAATTATTTTCGTCTTGCCTCGCCCATATCTTCACCATGCCGTCCCTCAAGCGCTGTTCCAGGTGTGGCCTTCGCATGGCCAAGCAGTACTTTCTTTCCAAGGACGTTTGTAGGTTCGGCGTAAAGACTCAGAAGGATGATCAGAGGATCATAGAGTTACATAATAGGGTTACGACTCTCGCCGCCCAGGTAGACTTATTAGTTAGTGCAGCAGCAACAAGCCCCGCCTCCTCCTCTTCCCCTTCCACTTCCTCTTCATCTTCCTCTTCTTCCTCGTCCTCCTTCCCTCCATTATCGGCTTTGGTATTCTCTTCTCCCACACAGCAGCCCCTCCCATCCTCCTCCTCCTCCTCCTCGACCGTTTCCACTCTCCCCTCTTCCCCCCCTCCTTCTCCTCTTCTTCCTCCTCCATGATACAAGTCTTTAAGTACCTGAACAAGCTCAGCAACGTTGATCACTCCAAACTCTTCACGCTACAAACCAACCTGAGAACAAAAAACAACGGAAAAACAATTCAAGCAAAGCGATGCAATACCGACATCGGCAGGAGTTATTTCTCGAATAGAGTTGTTCGCCACTGGAACAGCCTTCCTGCAGAAGTGGTTAGCGCAGAGACCATCAACTCCTTCAAGAAACGCATTGATCGCCACTTTGCTGCATCGGGAGTGAACTGAACGTTCCCAAGAGTAGGTACACAAGTGCTTTAATCCTTCCCTGCAAGCCACTCCTATGGCCTAGTAAAGAGCCAACAGGCTTTCTGCTACCTGCTAGTCCATGTTTCCATGTTTCCTTCTCCTCCTCCTCCTCCTCCTTCCGATTGGCTTCCAGTCACTAGTGGAGTGCCTCAAGGGTCAGTGCTGGGACCCATTCTCTTCATCATATATATCAACGACCTCGAAGCAGGACTGAAATCCACAATATCGAAATTTGCTGATGACACTAAGGTGGGGGGAAAGGCCCTCACAAAGACCGACTGCGAAATCATTCAGAAAGACCTCAATCACATTATCGAATGGTCGGAAAAATGGCAAATGTCTTTTAATGTTGACAAATGCAAAGTCATGCACATTGGGTCCAGAAATAGTAACCACACATACATCATGAATGGGAGACCTCTGCAAGCGATGCAGGAGGAAAAGGATCTTGGAGTCACTATCAGCAGTGACCTGAAACACGCGAATCACTGTAAAAAAGCATACAACAAAGCCAACACTATGCTCGGGTTCATAGCGAGGAACTTCGAGTGTAAAACGCCAGACGTGATGCTAGCTTTGTATAATTCCATGGTAAGACCGCACCTCGAGTACGCAGTACAGATCTGGTCTTCTAATTACAGAAAGGACATTGATTTACTGGAAAGGATTCAGCGACGCGCCACGAAAATGATACCAACCTTAAGGGCTCAACCGTACGAGGAACGACTCAAGCGACTCAATCTCTTTACATTAGAGAAAAGACGCCTACGAGGGGATATGATTCAAGTCTTCAAGTATCTGAAAAATTCAATAACGTCGATTACTCCAATTTCTTTGAATTGCAAACCAACCTAAGAACTAGAAATAACGGTTTACCCATTCAGTCTAAGCGATGTAACACAGACATCGGAAGGAGTTTCTTTTCAAACCGAGTCATCCGTCACTGGAACAATCTTCCTTCAGAAGTAGTAAATGCGAATACTATCAACTCCTTCAAATATAGAATCGACCGTCACTTCGCTGCGTCGTGAGTAAACTGAATATTGAGTTGCTTTCATCTGCTCCTCAATATCGAGGTGCTTTCATCTACTCCTCAATGTCGAGGTGCTTTCATCTGCTCCCCAGGCCCCAGGCTGTCGAGCAGATTAAATCACCAAAGCGGGCAACCTCGTAATGAGCCAATAGGCTTTCTGTTGCCTGCGTTTCCATGTTTCCATGTTTCCTCCTCCTCCTCCTCCTCCCCGCCTTCCTCTTCCGTCCCCCTCTCCCCTCTCCCCCCCTCCTCCTCCTCCTCCTCCTCTCCCTCTTTCTCCTTCTCGTCCTCCGCCTCCTCGTTCGTCCCTCCCTCCCACACCTGTCCCTCAACTTCCCTTTCCCCCTCTTCCTCCTCCCTCTCCTCGTCCGTTCCTCCCTTCCCCCCTCACCCTCCCTTTCTCCTACTCCTTCTCCTTCCTCTTCCTTCTCCTCGCGTGTTGAATGCCCTCCTCGCGTGTTGAGAGAATGTAGTCACTCCTCGCGTGTTGAGAGAATGTAGTCACTCCTCGCGTGTTGAGAGAATGTAGTCAACAGCTAGAATTACCCATAACATTAATATTCAACAAGTCATTAGCACAGGCCAGTGTGCCTCTCGAGTGGAAAAAGGCCAGTATTACCCCGATATTTAAAAAAGGAGACAAAAAACGAGCCAGTAATTATTGTCCTATCAGCCTTACGTCTGTCCTAATTAAACTATTCGAAAAAATAATCAGGGATAAAATGATCACTTTCCTTGAAACAAATGATTTGATAACTGATAGTCAGCATGGATTTCGTAGTAATCGGTCTTGCCTTACCAACCTATTAACCTTTTTCAACGATGTTTATACATGTTGGGACGCCCGAAGCCCATATGACGTAATATACCTAGATTTTCAGAACGCGTTTGATAAAGTTCCTCACGTTAGGCTTATTTCAAAACTGCGTTCCCACGTTATTAACGACCATCTATGTGCGTGGATTCATGACTGGCTCACCAACAGAGAACAACGTGTAGTTCTTAATGGTGAAGCATCGGATTGGCAGCCCGTCACCAGTGGCGTGCCCCAAGGATCGGTCCTATTCATAATTTACGTGAACGACTAAGAAACTGATATCCTATCAAAAGTAGCCAAAGTCGCCGACGACACCAAACTAGGAGGTACGGTAATGAACAGTCAAAATTGCGAGAACATTCAATCAGATTTAATAAGACTTGCCGACTGGAGCGAAAAATGGCAAATGAGCTTTAACGTAGATAAATGTGAAGTAATGCACATAGGTGAAAAAAATCCTAACTTTAAATATCAGATTCAAGGACATGAGCTCAGCGAAGCAAAACAAGAAAAAGATCTTGGTGTCATTATCAGTAACACTCTTAACATGAGTGATCAATGTTCTGCAGCGAGTAAAAAAGCCAATATGATGTTGGGATTAATCTCAAGAAACTTTGATTATAAATCACCCGAACTTATGAAGAGATTATATTTAGCATTTGTAAGACCACACGTAGAATACGCTGTTCAGTTCTGGTCACCGAACTATATCAAAGATCAAGTTTTGGTAGAAAAGATACAGCGACGAGCAACCAAACAAATTCCAGCGCTCCGAAACTTGCCATATGGCGAGCGTTTAAAGCGTTTAGATATGTTTTCCCTAAAAAAGCGAAGGATAAGAGGGGACCTAATTGAAGTGTTCAAAATCCTTAATGGATTCGACAACATTAACCCGGATAGTCTATTTCAGAGAGACACCAACACAAGAACACGCAGCAACGGTATGAAGTTAAAGGGAAATCGATGTAACACATTGGTGTACAGAAGTTTTTTCAATAACAGAGTCATCGATCACTGGAATGGACTCCCACCGTCAGTAGTTAGCGCACAGAGTATCAATAGCTTTAAGTCTTCTTTGGATAAGTACTTCAGGGATATAAGCTTATACTGACCCTTTTTCGCATGTTTTCAGACAGATTGCAGCAAGACCTCAATCTATATTCATATAATTCTCCCCCACAACCTAGATTACAAGTAGCGAAAGTCAACAATAGAGTAAAGCAACAGTTAATGTCCGCATGACAGATGGAGTGAGGTGTGGGTTCAGTAAGGTGACAGGTTACTGGTGCCGTGCCTAGTACCGCCGGTAAAATGAGGATCAAGCCTCCACCTGTGCCCCTGAAACTACACCTCACGCATCGTGAGTATTAGGGGGGATTCTGGGGATTCTTCCAGCCTCCCTGTATTTCTATGTTCTTATGTAATGAAGTCATTTTCCCCCACAGCTTAGGTTACCAGTAGTGTAAGTTAAGGGTAGTAATTTCCTCTTATTTATCTCTTTACTGTAACATTTCCATGGCCCTTTCTTCCTTAAAGGTACATGGTGTTATCTTCTAACTATTTCCTGCCGGCACGTTGCCGGAGGGAGAGGTGGGTGGGGAGGAGCCTTCATCTATTCTGTCCTGTCCTACCACACGTAGCTTACTAGTAGTAGCGGTAGTAAACAGACACCCTCGTCATAGACCGATAGGTCTTCTGGTGTCTGTTATTCCTATGTTCCTATGTTCCCCATCCTCCTCCTCCTGCTCCCCAACATCCTCCTCTTCCTCTCCCTCTTCCTTCTCCTCCTCCTCCTCCTCCTCCATCTCCTCTCCTCCTTCCACCTCTTCCACAATTTATCCTCGTTCTTCACAGCAGGTCCCTCCCCTCCCTTCCCGCTCTCCCCTCCCCCCTTCACCCACCCCTCCTTCTGGCCGCCGAGTGCTTGTTGTTGGTGATAGTCAGGTGCGTTATGTTGACAAGTATTTTTACTCCAAGGACGAGGGTGTGTTTCCCAGGGGCAGGGGTGGGCCATATTACAGACAGGATTGAGGCGTGTATGGCAAGCGAGGGATCGAACTCTATTGTCTTTCTCAGCTGTGGTGGAAACGACGTTTCCCGTGTGCCAAGCGAGGACCTTCTCCGGCGTTTTAGGGAATTGTTAGGTAGGAAACGAGAGGCTGGTGTGTCGCCAGTAGTGTGTGGCGTCCTGCCAAGGAGGGGCGTTGGCGATGGATGGCTGTCCAGGGTGATAGCAGTGAACAGCAGACTTGCTGAGCACTGTGAGCGCAATGGGTGGCTGTTCGTCAACAATTGGGACCTCTTCTTTGGCAACGACGCCCTCTACGCCCGTGATGGGATACACTTGACGTCCAAGGGTGTTGAGGCTCTCTCAGACTCCCTTGAGCGAGCACTTAGTACCCTGAGGGATTTTTTAGTATAGACGAGGGGGGAGGAGTAATGAGAGAGGACATCTAGCTCATAATACAACCAGGCAACTTAGAAGTAATTATAGGGGAGTAACAGAGGGTGGGCTAAGAATCTTCTATACTAACAGAAACAAGATAGACTTACTAAGGGGTAAAGCTTGTTCAGAAAATTTTGACATAATAGCGATCATTGAGACATGGACAGACACTGCCAATAGAAATTTTAGATCGGAATTTGAAATAACGGGTTATCAGATGTTTCACAAAGACAGAAGGGGCAGAAAGGGAGGTGGAGTTGCGCTATATGTTAAAGACTCACTTAAAAGTTTAGTTAACCATTCAGTCAAAACTAACATGGATTTAGAATCAGTTTGGGTGGAAGTTTACAAATGGAAAGAAATACTAACTCTAGGAGTTCTGTACAGGCCACCCAACCTTAACAGGCAGGACACGAGTATATTACTACAGGAGATTGGCAGAGCGAGTAGGAGTAAAAATGTCTGCGTAATGAGGGACTTTAATTATAGGAATATAAACTGGGAAGACATAGTGGGTGACCTGGAAGCCGAGGATTTTCTTGAAGTTATACAGTTATATAGTTAAAAGCAGGTAATTACTGAGCCAACCAGAGGAGAGAACATATTAGACTTAGTCCTAACTAATAATGGAAACTTGCTACATGAGTTGGAGGTGGGCGGAGAGTTAGGAAATAGTGACCACAGAACGGTTCGTTTTAGCTTAGACTGGGCGGTAACCCGCGAACCAAACCCAGTGTTAGTGCCAGATTTTAGAAGAGCAAATTACGAGGGGCTTCGAAGACATCTTGAAGGGGTAATTTAGGGATTCATGAGGGCCAGAACTGTGGGTTGGAGAGCCAGGAGAACCAGATAGAAATGTCTTACAATAATTTAGTTAGAGTAATAGTAGAGGGGCAAGGACAGCATATACCACAGCGAACACTTATAAAAGAAAACAATGACCCTAAGTGGATGACTCGTGGACTAAAACACGAGATAAGGATGAAGAAGGAAATTTATCAGAAAATAAAGAATGGTGAAACACATCTCAGGGGCCGGTATGTCGAACTATCTATATTAGTGAAGAAAAATACCAGGATAGCAAAAAGGAATTATGAGATCAAAGTAGCAAATGAGGCGAAAAGTAATCCTAAGGACTTCTTTCAGATGTATATAAAAAAAACAAGGGAGAAAATTGGACAATTGGCCCAACGTGAAAGTCGATCTAGATCTGATTGTAAAGCTTCTTCGTTGAGTGTCGCAGTTACTTTACAAGCAATTTTTGTGTCATCAGCAAATTTTGATACTTTGCAAGTGAGCCCATCATCGATATCATTAACATAAATTAAGAAGAGCAAGAGGCCAAGCACTGATCCTTAGGTACGCCGCTTCTGACATCGAGCCAGTTAGATGTAACACCGTTTAGAACTACTCTCTGTTTCCGCTCAGAGAGCCAGTCCGCAAGCCAATTGTGAATGTTACCCGAAATACCGCGCGCCAATAGTTTGCTGAGCAATCGTTGGTGGGGGACCTTATCAAATGCCTTTTGAAAATCCAGATATATGATATCTACTGATCTGCTTTCATCGAACACCTCAAACATATAATGAAAAAAATCAAGTAAGTTAGTTAAACACGAACGTTTACTACGGAAGCCATGTTGCGAATTATTTATTATATTATTTTCTTCGAAGAATTTCACCATATTGTCGCGAATGATAGTCTCCATTAACTTACAAACAATCGATGTCAGGCTAATTGGTCGATAGTTTCCTGGATGAGACTTGTCCCCCTTTTTTGAAAATTGGTGTGACATTTGCTAGTTTCGAATCCGACGGAACTTTTCCAGCTGTTAAAGATTTATTGAATATGATGGAGAGCGGTTCACAAATTTGATGTTTGATTTCTTTTAAGACCCTCGGGATAATTTTGTCTGGACCAGGAACTTTGCTTACTTTAATCTTTTCAATTGTGCGTAAAATGTCACTTTCTACGATGAGCACGCCACTTAACATCTTTTCTGTCCTTCTAACCTCCTGCGGTTGAGGTGATAAACAATCTTCGTTGGTAAATACGGATACGAAAAAGTTATTTAGGATTGTAGCCATTTCATCTTCATCGTTCGTGTGGTTACCATTATCATTAGCAAGCAGTCCGATACCACAAGTGAGTGACTTTTTTATTATTTACATAACTAAAAAATTCTTTAGGATTAGATTTACTCGTTTCCGCTATATATTCTTCAAGATTGTTCTTGCTTCGTTTTATTAATTTCTTGGTTTCGCGGCGAATTATGTCCAACTCTAGTTTGTCAGTCTCACTCTGAGTTGATATGTATTTACTGTATACGCGTTTTTTAAGAGATAGGCTATTTTGAATTTCGTTATTCCACCATTTGGGTTTCTTATTAACCCTATAAGCTCCGACGTTTTCAAATTTTCGCGCTCGTAACACCTAACATCAGACTCATTTTTCTGAACAACGATAACGCTCATGAACACTAAGTACTGATACCGAATCAATAGTGTAAAACAATGGTGAATAATGAGTGAAAAGAAGCTACAGTGGAAAGTAAAAAAGGGTATAAAAAAAACGGAAGCAAATCTCTTTACCTCCCTCCCTCCCTCCCTACTTACCTTCCTCCCTCCCTCTGTCGCTTGTCTCAGGTTTGGAGGAAGAATGGAGACATCTCCACTCGAAAAACAAATATCGTACACACGCATCATTTATGTAAACCTCGCTGTTAATTTTCTTCCTCTTCTTCTCCCTCTTCCTTTTCTTCTTCCTCTTCCTCTTCTTCCTCTTCCTCTTCCTCTTCTTCTTCTTCTTCTTCTTCTTCCTCTTCGTCTTCTTCCTCTTCCTCTTTCTCTTCTTCTTCTTCCTCTTCTTCCTCTTCTTCCTCCTCTTCCTCCTCTTCCTCTTCTTCCTCCTCTTCCTCCTCTTCCTCTTCTTCCTCCTCTTCCTCTTCTTCCTCCTCTTCTTCCTCCTCTTCCTCCTCCTCCTCTTCTTCCTCCTCTACATGTTGTGCAAGAGGAAAGAGACCTCGGGGTCACCATCAGCAGTGACCTGAAACAAACAAAACACTGCAAGTCCGCCTGTAAGAAAGCCAATACAATGCTTGGGTTCATATCGAGGAACTT
>NW_026110326.1:22500-45000 GCF_024679095.1 Eriocheir sinensis | reverse complement strand
CTATCCAACCCGCAACCAAAACAAAACTGAAGGGTCCCTTGCCAGAGAGAGTAACATGGTATGTAGGGGACTGGGGGAGTAAGCTTCTATTTAAAGCAAGAACAGCAGGAATCCGAGAAATAAATGGCAGGTATAGGGACGGGCAAAGCCCAGAGAGCTGTAGCTGCAGGACAGGAGAGATAGAAACAGTAGAACATTTGATAGTAGCATGTAGCAACTATGAGGTCCAGAGAGGAGAGCTGATAGCGTCAGTAGTAGCAATAATAGGCCAGAAGGAATGGGATAAGAGGGTAGAAGAGGACGACAGGGCAATATGCACAGTGTTAGGGCTTTATAGAGACAGGCAGGAAACAGAGAGGATTGTGAGAGTAACAAAATCATTTATAATACAGTGCTGGGAAAGGAGGACACAGCTGCTAGGGTAGAAAGGGTAGAAAGAGTTGATTCACTCGAGGAAATACAATAGTGGGATCAATTGAACAATTGCCCCCCCAGACCGCTCTGGTGGGGCGATTCTTCAGTTGGGTAGAGTTGGGGAGGTAATTCTTCTGTTGATGACAGGACTACAGCGGGCGGCCAAAACTTCACCGGTAGACTTGACATCAGGGGATCAAAACCTCAGCAGTTGACCTGACCTCACCTCGACAACTTTTGGTAATACTTTATAAGAAGTCCGCCTCCCCCTTCACCACTCCAGCCCCCCCTACCCCCCAAGACAAGCCTGGGGAACTGTGGGGAACCGGAGTTTGGGGGGGAAGCCAAAATCACTGAAAAATGGGCTTCCAAAGTTTCCCTAGAAAAATCCCTAAATTAAATACAATTCCCTAGTCTCGAAAGTAAGGAAAGTACTAACTTTATAACCTAACAGCCCCCCCTTGCCCCCCTGCTAACCAAGGGGGACTGCGCCCCCCTCTGGACCCCCCCACATGTATGATGCGCCGGAAATTTTTTTTTTTTGTGATGAGCATATCTAAACTACTTCAATCGAACTTTACGACCTGCTAACGAGGGGGCTTCGCCCCCCTGATACCTGATGACACCTATTGGAAATCCTGCTGGCCCAGAGGAGGAGAGGTACAACAATACACATGCACGAACACGTGTAGGAATAGAACAGACTTTTGGTTCTCTGAAGGGGCGTTTCAGGTGCCTTCATAAATCAGGTGTTTTTTTACAATATGACCCTGTAAAGTGTGGCAAGATTGCAGTTTCTTGTATGCTGCTACATAACTACTGTATACAGCGAAGAATACCTGAACACGAACCTCTATATGATGAGGAAGATGTTGGTGATGATACTGATGATTTGCATGGCGATATAGGTTAAGGGAGGGTTGAACGACAAAGGCTAATCTATCAAGTATTTGGAGGTGCGTAGATCTGTAGGTATATATGTAGTTTCCATTTGGCTAATGATATAAAATAGTAAGCAATGTAGTACATTATGATATTAGTAAATAATGAGTTCATATGTAAAATAGAAGCAGTGCATATTACAAGTCATACACACAACATACAATACACTAATTCACTCCCCTTACTTAGTCCATGTGTAATTTTCATATAACTAAGTAATTTTCACACAATATGTTATTAAAACTATGAATGACCTTGTTTATTCTATGAAGTGAAACCTTGGCACTACAACAGGAAGTAGATTACTTAATTAATTTGAAAGGCATATAAATCTTATCATACAAACCCAGACTAGACTTACACAAATGCAAACAAACAAAAAAATTGTAAAGTTAATTACATTTAATGTTAACCAAAGACTAGAAAGTAATACTTAATGCAGTAAGCCTTAACATCAACTACTCCATCAACACGAAAACCCTATTTTCCTGCTACTGTAATATGTGATAGTTTTTCCTTACTATTACCTTATAAAACTGAGCAAATAACCTGATTTCTAATGTTTGTACTAATTATCACATGAGACTGACTTAAGGCACAAATGTTTGTGAAATACCTGAGAATGTACATTTAATTTCTACTATTTATAAGTACCAAACTGAGTCCATTTAAAGCACAAAGTTTATGAAAGATGTGAGAAACTATTCCTAAGCATCACATAAGCTCCATTTAAAGCAGTATGACACAATATATCACACAACACCGTGCACAGGTGAGCACCAACATGACACAATATATCACACAACACCGTGCACAGGTGAGCACCAACATGACACAATATATCACACAACACCGTGCACAGGTGAGCACCAACATGACACAATATATCACACAGCATCGTGCACAGGTGAGCACCAACATGACACAATATATCACAAGACACCGTGCACAGGTAAGCATCAATATGACGTGATCTATCGCACAACGCCGTGTACGTACATGCGAGCACTGGCAGCAGGTAATGCCTGTGTTTCGCCACAAAAGCATTTATAGGATGAAGGGAACAGTGGCTGGTGAAAGATTAAGGGCCATTGTGTAAGAAACTCCGTCAACAAGCGAAGCTCTCCGCGTCACTCCGTCAGAGGACGCATCTCTTATATGTTGAAACGCATCACAGGGACAGTGTCACCCCTTACACATGTCAGCACCGTGTTCCTGATGATCAACTCTCTCTTACACACATATCACTTACTCTCATACATTTCTCTTAGGCACAACTTACCTCAGTTATAAGGCGATGTAATTCCGCTCTCACAGGCAAGGCGTCCCTTGTGATAAGCAGCACCATGCACTCGTGTTCCTCTGCTCTCTGATTGGCTGAATTCAATCCATACACACATGTATCGAGGAATGTGACTGGTCCGGAGAGTGTTGTCAACAAACGCATCCCGTACGGTGGCCGGCCACCGTACGAACAGAGCGGGGATTTACGAAGAGTTCGCGCATTGACTGTAGGCAAGTTCGTACGGTCACCACATCTTTTTCTTCGTGCGGTAACCGTAAGGTCGAGGGCTTAGTGAATCCCGCTCTAGGAAGAGAAGCGTTAAGTGGGGCAGGCTGGAAGTTGTCCTGTGAGGCAGGCTGGGAGTTAGCCTGTGAGGCAGGCTGGGGGTCAGCCTGTGAGGCAGGCTGGCGGTTTTCCTGTGAGGCAGGCTGGGGGTTAGCCTGTGATGCAGGCTGGGGGTTAGCCTGTGAGGCAGGCTGGGGGTTAGCCTGTAAGACAGGCTGGGAGTCAACCTGAGGCAGGCTGGGAGTCAACCTGTGAGGCAGGTAACACGTCCTCCCGTGAAGCAGGAGATTCGTCTGGAGAGGGCACAGTCTCGGTGGAGGGCCTCTCCACCATCGATGGTGGAGTCACTGCCACATTACTTAAAACAAATTCCTGAAGGGCTTCGAATTTCTTTTCAAGATCATTATGCTTGACTTTCCATTCAGTCACAGCCTTCTGAAGTTGTATCTTTGAACGCAGAGCCGACAAGTTTTACTCAGCTGGAAGAGCTGAGCTGCAAATCGTCCGGGACAGACGTCACACTTAAGGTTCGAAGGCATTGTTAGAAATTTAAGCAAGTTAACAGTTTGGACAAATATTAAAAGCGCTTTCGAAATAACTTAATAGTGTGACCATAAATTGAATTGTATAAAAATTGTGCATGGAAATTAGATACTGCTGTGTTAGATGCCTCCAACACTGGGAGTTTGCTCCCACAGGGTCTTGAAAACGCCTCAAAGACCAATTGCTTGTCCTGAGCCTCGGTCACGAGAGAGACTTTCACAACCCGGCGCTTTTCAGCTATTATCCTCGAAGTTTTGTCCCATAGAACGGGGCCGGTGTAGTCACACAGAGCAGAGCTGGCAAGGGAGGAGAGGAACCAGCAATTCGTTTCCACTTTCCGAAACGTCTAACCCAACTCTGCGACCCTTTCGAGGGCTGGCCAGTGGCACCTGTCACCAGATGTTCTCCACCAACTCTAGAGTGTATCAGACGCCCTTCCTGAGAGACCAAAAAGCTGAAATATTCCTTGAGTATAAGAAAAACCCTCAGAAACTCCACCTAGAAGCCGGGAGGTACAACCTCAAATGGCCCACGAAAGACATCTCTTTCAGGAGAAAACAAGAACCAGCTGTTATGCAGAATAGAGATGGGAGTATCGTCGATAGAGGGGAGGGACGGGGAGCTCACACCAACAACTGGTTCCCAGGGAGGCTTTTTAGTGTAGAGGTCGCCACACTCCTCTACACCTCAGGCCTAAATAATTAGGCACGGTCCAGCTGACTAGGACCCTGGAACTCCAGCCATTGTCTCATAAAGAGATCCTCTGCCTGCAGTCCAATCCACCACTGCTGCTGCCCAGAGGCTTCACCGTGACCCTGGCACGGGAGACAGATCAGGTATTACACCTTGTCCAAGGGTGACCTGAGACTATGCAGGGCAGGGACGTCTAGTTCCCTGAGGTGAAAACACTTCACCCGCATACCCGGAAACATACACGGGAGCTTAGGTTCAAAGGAGATGCCTTGTACAGGCCTACCGGCCTCTTGGAGACTCCTACGTTCTTATGTTCTTATGTTCTTATGTACGTAGACCTCTTCAACCTATGATCCTTCAGCTATTTTGTTAAAGTATTTTCTCCGATGGGGTCCTCCAGTGGCAACTTTATTTCCGAATTCTGGCCTGTCACTCCATTTCAGCCTCTGGTCCCACCAAAGAGGCGGTGCTTCTGCCATTATGTTTCAGCTTGGTTGGATGAGCTGAGGAAGCACTTATCCATTTTCCGATGGGATGATTACAATTTCCAAGTCAAACATCCCTCGGGTGTGCCCAGCGCATTACCGAGTGATTGGCTCTGGGATGAAGACGAACATTCTACGTACTTTATCTACTTATCAAGCAAAAGCCCGGGTTATTTCACAATTTGTTTTCGTGTTGTCTTATATGAGACAATTCTGAGTGGATCAGGCCAAGTGGGAGGCTCGGTTCTTGGATTAAATGAGCCGATGCTGTCAGTGTTATATTGTTTTTCATCTTGAGAGAGAGTCTAAGTTAGTAGTGTGTGTGAACATCAGGTCTCTTCATACTGATGATGGCGAAAACAATAACGTATTAAGTTAAAGCATGTGCCCTCAAGAGATTTGCCTCATACATATAGAAATATTTGAGTGCCGATTACACGATAAGGGATAACAGGGATAAATTTCATTATCATTGTATCTTATCTTGAGAATGATAAGCGTGAACAACAAGACGTGTGACAAGATAGTCTAAGTTAGTAGTGTGTGGGAACCATCAGGCACTGAACATCACAAATATAATTAGTGTCATGATCTCGGAGAAGCAAACGCAGGAGGTCAAATAAATTGCGTGTGATAAGTTCCACAAAAAACGGTAGTGATGAAATGTATGGGATTGCTTAACGGTTATTTTATGGCACCGTTACACTTACTTATATTTTCTCAACATCTATGTGCAACAGGTAAGGTGAAAGTCTTTTCATAAGTGATTTGCTGGCTTAAAACACTACTGGCCATTGTTTGCACCAATCGTCTTCGTAAAGCTACGGTTACACTAGTCAACGAAATGGTTGGATTCCAACGATTCGCTTGAATTTCGTCCAAGGTTGAAGGATTTCGTTTGGAATCCAAGCGTAGGATTGGAGGAAAGATACCTCGCCCAGTAGCGTTGTACTCCTTCCCTTGGATCTCATCCAAGGGAAGAAAACTGAAGATCTATGTTATACAGTATTCATATCTATGACATATTTGAAAAGAAAGTATACAGCTTATTCAGTCATAAGAGATGAAGTATTTATTAGTATAAAAATGTCTTGAAATAGGAATAAAATTTTATAGAATGTATATAGTGGCAATAAGCAGACATTCGTTTGACTACCGTTGCGGTGTAAACATTTCCTCTCCCTACGCGCCTTAACTTCAACTGATCTCGCCGTGGAGTGGAAAACTGAAGTTATTCACGATCTCCTGGAGAAGGTTCGACCCAAAGAGGTGCTTTGGAATGTTATTAGGCTTACCACCCTCTCCCTTCCCTCCGTCCCTCCCCTCCTTCACTTCCCCTTCTTCCCTCCCCCCCCTCTCTCTCTCTCTCTCTCTCTCTCTCTCTCTCTCTCTCTCTCTCCGCCACCCTTACGGCAAAGTTGGACTCGTCTAACCACTCGTCCAAAGATATAATTGGATGGACAGCTGTTTAAGGTTGGACTCCAAACGTTTCGTTGACTAGTGTAACCGTAGCTTAATAAACAGATGTGAACGTTAAAGAAACACTAATTGCTTAATGTAGTCTGGAACGTCTTTACTTTCTGAAATATCCTCCATTGTTTTTTTTTTTTTTATCCGTTTCTCTGTACTTTCATCTCCAGTTTCATTTCTGATCGATCTATTTATTTTGCGGGTGACAGCTATTGCTCGTTTCCTAATCCTATCAACAGAGATGTTCCGCAGGGCTACGTCCTGTTTTTTTTTATACTCTATGTTGTCGATTGATGTTCTTTCTAAAACAAACTGTCCTATCCATTCCTACGCCGATGACTCTACTTTGCATTATTCAACATCATTTGACAGAAGATCCTCCGCACAAGAATAATATGATTCTAGCCTGAAGCATCCAGAACGTTAAACTAAATAATTTTCTATTATTTCCGACTGGGGCAGAGGGAACTTTGTGTCATTCAATCAATCCCTGGAATACTCAGTTTCTCCACTTGTCAACAAGACACAATCTCCAAAATAACTATCCCCAAACCCTTCATATCACACAGCTGTCACCCTCTACTTACTAGCAATAATCTACCTGGTAAATAGCCACAGCTGGGCACGATAACAGAAAAACTTATTCCCGATAACCGATAACTGATAGAGAAAAACCTTATCGGTGATAACCGATATTCGTTAACTGGAGACACAAATATAGCCGATAACCGATAACCGATAGCCGATATAGATCCACAATTCCGATACTAGCTAGCGATAAGTCCGATAGGCGAAAACGATACTATATTGATATTTCAAATGAAAAAACACATATGAATTCAAATTTTCATTATCTGTATTTTAGAAAACTTATAAAACCTGGAAACCACACGTTGACACGTACATATGGACGGTAATATTAGTAACGCCTGAACCGGTATTGTGTTATGTGGCGTCCCCACCGTCAAAAGATGGCGCTTTTGTTTACAAACACTGGTCTCTCGTGAACTGCGCATGCTCAGACCAGCAAGCGTAGACCTTTACACTCTCACAAAGCTTTTTAACCGTAATGAAGAGTTGCTGGAAGGCTGAATCAGACATACAGTACCACTACCACCATCCTCGCTGTTTCTAGAACGACACTCTGTACGAGTTGTATTTATATGTACAGAGTGTCGTTCTAGAATAGGCGAAGATTGCGGTAGTGTATGTCTGATTCAGCCTTCCAGCAACTCTTAATACGTTAAAAAGCTTTGTGAGACTGTACAGGGCTACGCTTACTGGTCTGAACATGCGCAGTTCACGAGAGACCAGTGTTTGTAAATAAAAAGTGCCATCTTTTGACGATGGGACACCAAATAACACAACACCAGGTGCCTTCAATACCATGGCATGCTCACAAACGAATAATCATTTTTGGGGCAAAGTTAAGTGATTTTACTCCTTGATCTATTGAGTTTTAAGTCTAACATAAAAAATAACCTAGTAATTTAATGTTGATAATCTAAGTACGAAATCTCTTCACCGAAGATATTTCATACCCCGAGGTTTTTTCATACAACACCGGGCGCCCGGGCCACGCATGCGCAGTAGGGAGGAAACAACGTTTTTTTTTTTTTTTTTTTTTTTTTTTTTGAGAGGCGGATAAAAGTATCGATTATCGCTAGTTTGGTTACAAAAGTAACGAAGATACCGATATATATTTAAATAAGTAGCGGATGGCCGATAACCCGATTTTGTTATCAGCGATAAAGTATCGCGATAACTTATCGCGATAACGCCACGCTATGGTAAATACCACCGAAATGTTGCATCTCTCTCACTTCTATCGATACTTTAACATACCGATTGTTCTTCTTAACTTGCTAACTCCATGCTTCCCTCCTTCACGAAGTCTTACTCTTTTCTAATTTCTACTTTCATACTTTCATCACAGTCAAATATAAAATCACTGTAGAATAGAAATTTAACCATTCATTTTGTTTACTTTCTTTTCATCAGAGCCTGTACTGCTCCTTTTTGGCGCCTGGTGGTTATAGAGATAAGACCCTTTGTGTTTTACTCTGTTTTAATCGTTTTACAGTGTGGAGAGGTGTATAAGGATGTGCGTTTCTCGAAACGTTTCGAAAAAATAAAGGATATGGAAATGGCTGGGTATATTCAGTGTGTGTGTGTGTGTGTGTGTGTGTGTGTGTGTGTGTGTGTATTTACCTAGTTGTATTTACCTACTTGTAGTTTTACAGGGCCTGGGCTTTACGCTCGTGTGGTCCCGTCTCCGTATCTACATTTATCCAACTTTTCCTGAAAGCTTTACACACTTATCACCGATACTACATCCTCACTTAGTCTGTTCCAAACCTCTATATTTCTTTGAGGAATCTATATTTCTTTATGTCTCTCAAGCATCTTCCCTTCCACAATTTTTTACTATGTCCTCTTGTGTTCCTAGTGTTAGTTTCTTCTTTTAGTAGTAACTCCTCGTTGTCTACTTCTTCCATTTTGCTCATTAATTTGTAGATTTGTATTAGGTCTCCCCTTTCTCTTCTTTGTTCTAGTGTTGGTAATTCCATTTCCTTTAGTCTTTCCTCGTATGTCAATCCCTCCAGCTCTGGAACCGTTTTTGTTGCCAACCTTTGTATTTTTTCTAGTTTCTTTATGTGTTTCTTTTTATGGGGAGACCACACTGCCTCCGCATATTCCAACTTTGGTCTGATTATAGTGGTAATTATTTTCTTCATTATATCCTTATCCATGTAGTGGAATGCTATTCCTATATTTCTCACCATGTTATACGTATCACCGAATATCCGATTAACATGACTCTCTCATGAGATCTCTCTCTTCGTGTACTTTCTTTAATGTTTCACCATCTCCCATTTTATATGTCCATTTTGGTCTTCCTTCACATTTTCATAAAATGACATTTCTTCACATTGAATTTCATCTCCCATTCCATATAGACTCCATTTCCAAATCTTGTTTAGGCATTGCAGAATTTCGCAGTCTCTATTGTTTCTTATATGTCTAAGCAGCTTTGCATCGTCTGCCAACAGGCTTATATAACTATTTACTCCCTCTGGCATGTCACTAATATATACTAGGGAAAGTATAGGGGCCAATACCGATCCTTGAGGCACTCCACTCTCTGCAGTTATCCATTCCGATTTTATGTCCTTTATCACTGTTCTCATCTCTCTTCCCCTTAGGTAGCTTTCCATTCAGTTCTTCATTTTCCCTTTCAATCCTCCTTTATTTTCTAGTTTCCATAGCATTCTTGTATGTGGAACTTTGTCAAACGCCTTCTTCAGGTCTAGGTAGACGCAATCAACCCATCCGTCCCTTTCCTGTATTTTATATGTCACTCTTGAGTAAAAGCTCAGTACGTTTGTCACAGATGAGTGCCCTTTTCTAAATCCATACTGTTTACTTGTGATTAAATTTTGCTCCTCTAGAAATTGCGTCCATTATTTCTTTATCACTTTCTCACATATTTGACATACTACACTGGTCAATGATACGGGTCTGTAGTTCAGGGGTTCTTCCTTCCTTCCACTATTGTATATGGGGACCACTTCAGCCCACCGCCACTCCTTAGGCATTGTACCAGTTATTATTGAGCATTTAATGATGTCATATATCGGTCTAACCAGCTCATTTCTGCATTCTTTCAATATATACCCTGAGACTCCATTTATCTTGTTTTCTTGTGGCTCATTAAATATTGATTCATTATTAAAAACTTGCTGGAACTTTTTGTTTAATAACTCCGCCATGTCTTTAGGTTCATCGATTGTCACATTCCCATCGCTCAGTCTTTCAATTTTTTCTCTTGGTTTAATCTTACCATTTATGAATCTATAAAATAGTTTAGGTTGTTCCTTGCACTTTTCCATAATATACTTTTCATATCCATTTTCTTCTTCCTTCCTTAATATCACGTATTCATTTCTCGCTGCCTTAAAATCTTCTTTATTCCTTTGTTTTTTATTTATTTTTAATCGTTTCCATGCTTTGTCTCTTCTTTATTTTACCTTAGCACACCTTGCATTAAACCAGTCCTTTTTACCCTTTGCTTTAGGTTTGTATTCTGGTACAAACTTCTTAATCCCTGTTTTATATGCCTCCATAAAAATATCATACTTTTCTTCCACTTCACTTGTTCCCATTACCTCATCCCAGTCCAGTTCTCCATAATATTTCCTAAGATTTTCCACGTCTGCCTTCCTATAGTTTAACCTGTTTCTTTTATATGATTCATCCTCTTCACTTCCTTCTTCCTCCGTTTCTATCTCTATGATTACGTAGTCACTCTTTCCCAGAGGGCATCCGTACCTTAATTCATCCCTCAAGTGTATTCCTCTTGTTAACACCAGGTCTATTCTTGCCGGTTCGTCGTCACTTCTATATCTTGTGTTTTCCTTCACCCTTTGCATCATCAAGTTTTCCATCATCAATCTTAACAATCTTTCCCCCATGCCATATCTCCACCACCGCTTTGGAACATCTCCCAGTCTACTTCTTTACAATTAAAATCACCAACTAATAGTACTCTTTTGTTTGCCTTGAGTATTCTACTTAAACTCTGAATGGTATCTTCAATCATGATTTCATGTTCTTTACTCCATGAGTTTGTTCTTGGTGGTACATACGCTGTTGTGATCGTCATCCTTTCTCTGTTTTTGTTCTCCAAATTTACACTCACTATTTATGTTTTTCCTACTCCATATACTACTGATTCTACTAATAACTCCTTCTTTGCCATGATCATCACTCCTCCACCACCTTTGCCCACTCTATCTTTCCTCCATACATTGTATTTTTTTATCAAACACTATTTGGATGTCTTCATTTAGTTTAGTTTCTGTTAGGCATACTATCATTGGCTCCTTCTCTTGTAGGTAGTCTTGTAGTTTCAGCTTACTAGATATTAGTCCGTCTACATATGCATACATCACATTCAATCCCTATAGTGTGTCGATCTTGTCGAACCTTCGCCCTCTTTCGTCTTCTCCCTTCTGTACCACTTTCTGACTCGATCTCCCATAACTCTCCAAAAAAATACCTCTTTTTTCCTTTTCAGATCTTTCATTATTCCTTTTTTTTTTTGCCTCTGTTAGTAGTTCGCTCCATTTATTCCTTTCTTCTTCATTTCAATTTTTCTTTATATATATATATATATATATATATATATATATATATATATATATATATATATATATATATATATATATATATATATATATATATATATATATCCTTGCATCCTTCTGTTTCCCTCAACTTAGTTGTTCTCTACAATATCACCTCCGCTGCCTTCTGCGATCTTAGTCTTAATTTAAGTCTTGTTTTCCCTTTCACATAGGGGCCCATCCTATAAATTTCTTCCACCTCCTCCTCAATGTTTTGCCGTTCTTCATCATTTAAGTTCTTAAGTAGGTCTTTTACAGATTTTAGTTCTTCCTTTTCCCTTCTTGGTTTGTATGTTATATTCTTTTCCTTCATCCAAAATATTACTACACTCTTCTTTTTTTCTGCTACTTCTCTTACTAATACCTCGCTTTTCTTCAAGACCTTAACCACCTCCTTCTCTACTTCTCCCTTATCCTCTTTTATTTGCTGTTCGATTACATCCCTGAGGTTCACATTTGCTTTTTCACTTTCCACTTTCCAAGTCTTCACTTCCCCCATTACTTCCTCTCTAACTCTGTTCTCTTCTGTTCACTAATTCTTTTAAATTTTTGTTTTCATTTCTTACCTCTCCCAGTCCTTCCCTCATCAATTTCTCATACTTAACCAATTTTTCCTTTAGTTTTTCATTTTTCTCAATCAGCTGTTTTTCCCTGTCCTCCATTTTCTGTACCATTGCTTTAAGTTCTCTCTGGAATTCTTTGTTCTGTAAATCCTTCTCGTCTCTGCTTAACTACTTATATCCACATGTCCAGTTTCTTCTCCAGAAGCACTATTCTCGGTAAATGTCCAGAGAGTTGCCCATCTCACTGCGGTACTTCTCACCCTAACCATGGCTTATATCTCATAATTCTATGCATTTTGAACTCCATATATATGCCTCGCAAATTGATAGAATCGATGCTAACCATTTTTGAAAAGTTAGTGATTTGGTAATTATTGAAAATCACTCCGCGCCTCCAAAATACGATATTACGCCTCCATATTGTACTTAAGGGACGAAATACATGTCCCTTAACCATAATATAAAGGCGGAACAACTTAAAAGTAATGAAAAAGTGGTAAAGGTAGTGAAAAGGCATATTATACATACGCGCGATGTGTTTACATGGCGACCCCATTGCGATGTGAGCAGCGTTGCCAACGATCCGGTTAGCAGGTTAGCGATGGTACGCTTAGTTAGCGATTAGCCCACGCATGTGAGACAGGTCCACCACGCGTGTTTTTTTTTTTTTTTTTTTAGAACACGCACCTTTACCCAAAGGCTTTTGTGAAGGTTTGGGGCGGGTATAGTATTAGGTAAAGGTGCGTGTTCTAAAAAAAATAAAAATAACCACGCGTGGTGGACCTGGTCTCACATGCGTGGGCTAATGGCTAACTAAGCGTACCATCGCTAACCTAGCGTACCATCGCTAACCGGATCGTTGGCAACACTGCTCACTTCCCAATATGGCCGCCATCAAAACACATCGCGCGTATGTATAATATGCTTTTTCACTACCTTTACCACTTTTTGTCTACTTTTAAGTTTTTCCGCCTTCATATTATGGTTAAGGGACATGTATTTCGTCCCTTAAGTACAATATGGAGGCGTAATATCGTATTTTGGAGGCGGGGGAACAAAGTATCCCAGTCCCCCCCGTGACGCCCCGAGGCGGCCGCAAAAAACTCACTAACTTTTCAAAAATCGCTAGCAGCGATTCTATCAATTTGCGAGGCATATATATGGGGTTCAAAATGCATAGAATTATGAGATCTAACCCATGGTTAGGGTGAGAAGTACCGCGGTGAGATTGGCAACTCTCTGGACATTTACCCTATTCTCTTATAATACAGTACTCGTCATAAACATTGTCGCACCCCTCTCCCACGCTGCGCCAAGTAATATAAACATGTACTGCATCCAAAGAAATCTGTTGCACTTACAACTAATACTTTGTTGGCTTCCCTTGACGTCTCCTGCACTCCTCCAAACGGGCCGGAAGGCTGTCTGCAAGCACCATGAGGTGCTGGGGAGCGAGTGTGTTCCAAAGGTGGTGAAGCGCAGCTTAGAGTTTTACCACGGTTGAACAGTCATGGCTGCGTAACTCACGTTTTATCATCGCCCACAAATTTTCAATTGGGCTCAAATCCGGGGAATTAGCCGGCCAGTCTTTGAAGAACGGCACACAGCAGTCCCTGAGCCACTGCTTCACTGACTTAGCAGTATGGCACGGTGCACCGTCCTGCATGAAGGTGGAGGCCTGACACATCTCGAAAGACCCCGGTAGATGGTCACACAGAAGCTCGAGGTAGTTCCCCTGATTCATTGTGGTGTTCTTGGGTAACACCACGAGGCTCCCCACCCCGTGGTAGGAAAAGCATCCCCACACCATCAACGAATCAGGGAATCTGACGGCAGGAGCAGTGTAGCGGGGGTCGAGCGGGTCGCTGCCTGGGCGCCGGTACACGTGACCTTGACTGCTGGCTGTCACTGTGAATCTTGATTCGTCGCTCCACAGCACGCCACGCCACTGCTCGATGGTCCAGTCTTTCATCCTGTCACAAAACGCTAGCCTCTTCTTTTCCTGGGCTACAGTAACCACAGGCTTGGGCCGCGCTGCGTAGCTCAGGTACTGGAGGTCGTCGTGGATGCGGCGCGATAATGTCCTCACAGACACATTACTCAGCAATCCCAAGTTGTCTTCCCTGATTTTCCTGGCCGATACTCGTGGATTGCGTTGGACTTCACGGTGCACCACTCTCAGGGTGCGCAGGGAAGTTTTGCGGGTGTTTCCTGGTGGTTTCTTCTTGGCGGGTATTTTGTTGCCGCCGAGTTCACCCGTACGCTTCATGTATCTTTGAACTTGGCGGACACTGACGCCCATCTGGTCAGAGATAGCCCGTGTGGAGTGTCCAGCCTGGTGGAGAGCTGAGATGGCTGCAATGTAATTCCGTGACAAGATCTGGTAGCGCACCATTCTCCAGGAAAACAGCTAAACAGCAGAGTAACTGCAAGCCAGTCTAGGAGGGGTGGCGCGGGAAGCCAGCAACAAAGCGGTCCCCAGTCAGAGTGATTGACAGATGCCTGTCACTTCTTCCCGCCATTGCAAGCTGCCCAACACCCAGGCTGAGATGCCAGATGTGTAATAATTTAATTTTAAAGCACCCGATGCCCGCCAAGGAAAGCGCGCACGTTTTGATCTTTCAAACGGATACCGTGGTCTCCGGCGACAATGTTTATGACGAGCACGTATATAGCCGAATCCTTGCTGGCAAATCCCGAAAAAACAGACGATCCATACCTTCCATCTGTACTCTCGTCTTCACTGCTCCCCCCTATATCCGTCCTTCGTTCTTTTCCTCGCGCTCCCTGTCCTCTTCTTCTGGGTGTTTTCCACTCCATGGTCTCCTCCCTTTCACTCATCTTACCTACTTATCAATATAGGAGACAAAAAATAACACATTTGCGCCGCCCAGGCCCATGTCAACACTATTACAACAGGTCCGGCGATCAGCTGATCCCAGCACAGGGAGTGGGGTGAGGACCGCTTCTCTGCACGCCTGATCTACTCCCTGTCTGCTGTTTGTGTGTGTGTGTGTCTTTGTGTGTGGGTGTGTTGGGCCGACCACCAGTCGCCTAAAGAAACCTACCGGCGTTATGGACCACAACGTAAAAAAAATATTTTACATACAATCTATCCTTCTTTCCCTCACCTTTGACACTACTGACAGTAATCTCTGCAATGTCCCTTTATACTATTTCTCCACTAACTATTAATCCAATGCAGGGTGTTGTGTCTACGTACGTAACGATATAACTTGCACTCGTGCCCACGACATTGATTCCTTAGCTTTATCCACCATTTGATTAAGACTTCATTGTCATGTTGTACCTAAGTACAGTCGGCTATAGAGAGCTAACGCTTAATAAATATTTTTTTCTTTAGGCTCTGTCGCTACATTTTGACACGAGCTTTTAGTTCGGTCAAATTTAGTCAAGAGCAATTCTAAGTTGTTTATCAAACTATGATACATTTAAAAATATACTGCACTTATTAAGGGAGATTGTTATGCCTTTTAACTTAAAAAATAAGTCCCTGACAGCCGAAATCTTGTTCTTTATAAAAAACATTATACGTAATAATAGGCTATAAACGTTCACATGATGGCGTCGTCGACCGCGGGCTTTTCCGCGCTCTCACTCAACACACACACACACACACACACACACACACACGTATTTATACTTAGATATAACGTAATCTTCACGGATAAATGATTTTAGATTTTTGATGATCTGAATTGTCTTTGAGGCTTTATAGTGACGGGAATTAAGGCTGCGAGTTAAACAGACCCTCAAGCCTATTTGCTGTTTGATGGTAAGGAGCATTAGTCACTGCCTGCCTCTGTGAAGGACAGCATTGCACACGGTATTTTCATAGTTTAATGAGAAAAAGTGTTTCAGACTGTTCGTGATGTTTCACCTCGTCGTCATCATCATCATGTAGAAGACATTCATTATCGCATTTCTAAAGTGAATTCGTGTAATCTGGTATATTTCTAACTACATTATATTATAATATAATATAATATTATACAATATTATAATTTCACGGTCACACACACACACTGTACACACTAATACGCGTCACTAACATCGCCAGTGAATGCGCCACCGTGGTATAGTTGCCAGATACCGCCACCAGGCTAAACATTCTGAAAACCGTGACACTACTCTCTATCGTCGACTGTACATCTGTGCTGTTTATCTCTAACTTAACTACTAATTATGTTATATTCTTTAAATTCCAAAGTGCTGCACATCTTGACTCACTCTTATAGCTGAAATCTTCAATGTTCAATGTTCACAACCAACTTTTCCTTTTATCCTCTTTCATTGACCAGTCTGGTGAACAAGCCTACAACTTTGCTCCCCTCAATGATCTAGAGTAGTTGGTTTATCATCCTACACGCATCCCCGACCGACTTGGAGACACGCCAAACATAATTTACCTTTTCCTTCCCTCTAACTCTTTGGTTTACTTTGTCAAACTGTTCTCTCCGTTGGGCTCCTCCGATCACAACATTATTTATGTAGTTAGTGCTATGGCTCCTGTACATGTTGTGGACTCACAAAAGAGGCGACGCTTCTGTCATTTTGAGGATGCACTTTTCCGGTTTCCCGTGGAATGATTATTGCTTTCAAGACAGAGACCCCTCCATGTGTGCTCAGTACATTTCATAGGTGATTGTTTCTGGACTGAGCGCATGCATTCCACGTTCTTCATCTACGCCTTGTGATAAATCATTTGTTTAATCACGCTAGCTCTCATGTTATTAAACATAGAGAGGCAGCTTACAAAAGGTACCTGAACCCTCGCACTCCTGCTAATCATGATACTTACATTTCTGCCTGGAATCATACCAAATATGTTCTCCAACTTACTTAAAACTCTGCCATTAGCAGAAAATGCCACAACATTGATTTATCTAATTCTTCTAGATACTTCTGGCACATAGGCAAAAATATATCTTCCAATATTACTTCTTCATCTTTCCGTCCTCTCCTTATTCCCGATGGCAACACTGCTGCCACATCTATCTCAAAGATTGAACTCTTCACTCAAACCTTCTCTAAATACTTCTTTCTGGACGTTTAAGGGGATATTCTCCGCATTCCTCCCTCGTCTGACTATATTATTCCTGTCATTAAAATAATTAAGAGCGATGTTTTCTATGCCATCTCAGGCTTCAATCCTCAGAATGGACCCGATGGAGTTCTTCCTATTGTCCTTAAAACTGCGCTTTTGTGCTAACACCCTGCACGGTCAAACTCTTTCGTCTCAGCCATTCTACATCTACCTATATTTCCTGCTGAAAGTACGCCTGCATACTGCCTGTGCAAAAGAAGAGTGACTGCTCCCTTAAACTACCGTCCTATAACTATACTTTCCTGTCTTTGTAAAGCTTTTTAATTCATGTTTACCGAACCGAAAAATTCTTTAAGCATATATCAACTTCTGAAACATTGTCTGATCACCAGTATGGGATCATTAACTGGCATTCTACTTATGATCTGACTTTTCAAAATGAATCTTGGTCATCCTCTCTTAGCCGTTTCGGTGAAACTTCTGCTGTTGCCTTAGACAACTCAAAAGCATTCGAAAGGCTGGCACAAAACTCTGTACATTTATCTCCAATTTCATTCCCGGTCATCGTATATCTGCTGTTGTAGACGGACACTTCTTCCCCGAAACCCATTAACAATGGTGTCCCACAGCGCTTTGTTCTACTATCTCCCACTCTCTTTCGTTTGTTCATTAATGATCTCCTTTCCATAGCAAGCTATCTTATTTACTCTTACGCTAATAATTCTACTGTGCATTACACAGCATCATTTAACAGAAAACCCTCCCTCCCCCAATAGGAATGATAAGATTCTCGGCGGGACGCTGCAGAAAGCTTAACCTTAGATATTGCTATTAATTCCGATTTTAGCAAAATGAACATGGTGTCCTTCAACGCTTCAAGAACTCAACTTATCCACCAGTCATCTAGACATAATTTTCCAACACCTATCCCCTATTCTTCGACAACACACAACCTTACCCATTTTTTGCAATAAACATTCTCTATCTATCCTGAGCTCAAAATCTTAACTGGACCTTTCCTTTCTGCTGAAAATACGCTTACCGACAGTCTGTGCCTATGAAGGATGACTGCTCTCCGGATCCTCTCGGAGGATGACCGACTGCCCTTCCTATCAGTTGAGCTGAGGTTGGACAAAGTGGGACTTTCTGAGACAAGAAGGACTGGCAGTGGCGAGATCAGTGAGGGGGAGTTCATTTACTACTGATCCGGCATGAACCATTGTTTCCGTCTATCAATATCCAGCCAACTGCAGTCATTTGTGGTTGAAGTTACTTCGGTTAATTAGCCTATAATGCGAGTGAGGCTGAAGCACACACTCGTCTTCATGTGTCGTGTTGTAGTGCACGCTCCTACCGATAAGTGTGAAACTGAAGATAAGAGGTTCAACGCCAAATTCGACTCCGTATTAGTTCAGTGCCTCCCTTGGGACACGCTCATTGTCTTTGGCGACTTCACTGTTTTTACTAACACTGACAGGATTGGCTACGAGCTATGTGCTGCTCCCCATGGTTCTGGTACCAGAAACATAACAGATCTCTCCTCCCTGAATTTTGCAAGATCCATGAGGTTGAGAATTGCGGGTTCCTTCTACCAGAGACCAGAGTTGCATCGCTGGACTTGGTATAGCAATGCCGGAGGGGTAGCTAAGGGATTGACCACATTTTCGTAAACACTCGTTGGATGATCCTTTGGAACTGCAGGGTTTTTCGGTGGGCTGACTTCTTTGGAAATGACTAAAGGCTTGCTGTTGAAACACTTAGCCTTCATGTCAGAATCTCCATATTCAATAATATTATGTTCCATCTCGAGAGGCTAAAAGACATGGCATGTGCTCAGAAGTATGCAGTGGCAGCCTCAAATCAGATCAATGTGTTCAGGACTCTTGAGGAACCCGTACAACTGTGGGTTACCTTCAAACGTGAGACTCTTCGAGCAGTCAAGGAGTGCACTGGAGAGCGCCCGAGATTCAGGAGTGGATTTGGCTCGGTGGAGACGCTGGAAAATATTGAGGAGAGTAGCACTGCCAGATTTTTGGGAACCGGGACCAATATAGGGGTGTGTAGCGGAGGACTATAGCTCTCCAGAGGAGAGACAAGGACAGGTTTGTCAGGGATCTCGCTGAAGATGTCGAGGGCCATTTAAATTGACCTTCGACCTGCTTAATGCACCCTGAAGGAACCCCGCCTCGAGTCTCCCTCTTAGGTGAGCGCTATCCCAACAGCGGATGTGTCTCGTGTCGGAAATAGATGGGCAGGGGGCTCGTTGGGCTGAGTACTTTGAGCAGTTGTACACGGCGGACCCTCCCAGTGGGCAACTCCCAGTTGCTGGGCTACAGGTGGCGGAAACTTATCCACCAGGTTATCGACAAAAGTCCACCATGTCTTGGCGAGGTCAGAGACTTGAGAAGTGGAAAAGCACCTCGTATCGGTATCATCCGTACGGAGCTGCTCAAAGCCGCGGGTTGCATGCGGTGTTGACTGCCGTATGGTAATCTTGGACCATTCCTCCTGATTGGAGAAGGGTGTTGGTCGTCCCTTTTTTGGAAAGTAAAAGGAGACCGTCAGGACTGCAACAACTACCATGGTATTACACTGCTCAGTGTGCCAGGCAAGGTGCTTTCCCATTTATTGCTGATGAGGATTCGCAGCCAGTTGGTGAAGCTGCAGATATATGAACAGTCTGTCTCCACGTCTGGTGAGCCAACAACTGACCTTTTCCTAGCGCTTCGGGTACCGGTGGAGCAACGATGTGGGTTTTGACAGGGGATGCTCACAGCCTATGTCGATCTCAAGACGGCGTTTGACTTAGTGCGTCGCGAGGCACTTTGGTATCTTCTGCGACTCCGTGAGATTTCCGCAAGGACTAATGATTTGCTAACTGGTCCATTTTATGGGACTGAGAGTGCTAATAAGTGTGTGTGTGGGGGGTGGGTGGGGGGGTACCTACTTTCCAGTGAATGCAGGAGTGATACAATGCTGCGTCCCTGCCCCATCGCTATTCAACATTTGTATGGACTGGGTACTAGGCATAGTTGTGGACCAGTCATTGTGGAGCATCTGTTGTCAATATCAGGTTCACTTAATTTATATTTGCTAATGATACAGTAATCTTTGTGGAATTGCTGGCGAAGCCCTTGTGACTTCAGGTCTCCTGGGCTAAAACCAAGCTGCAGGTGTTTTGAGGCTTGCTAGATGAAGCAGTACAGTCTACCAATGCGTGTGGCGAAAACACTGAAATCTCGGAAAATTTCACATGCCATTGTAGCGTAGTTCAGGAGGTAAGTTTCGGTAGAAAGTTTTATGGCGAATTGGCTTGATCCACATCCGGATCTCCAGGTCCCTTGCTCTCCCTGTCTTATTCTATGGATGTGAGGCATGGCCACTAAATAGGGAATTGGGGAGACGGCCTTTGGTAATACACATCTGCGCAAAATCATGGGGTGCCGCTGGAATGGCTGTGTGTCAAACTGACGACTACTCCGTGAAACTGATACGAGGCCTATTACCTGCATATTCTGTCAAAACCAACTCCAGCTACAGAGGCTTGTAGCACGTTACCCTACCTATCGGGATGTCTCTGTAAGAGACAGTTATAGTTGAAGGAGGCCAAGGGGACGCCCAGCGAGTTCGTGACTTGAGCATGTCGATAGATCCTGCCAGGAGGTACTCAAGATTGAAAAGGGACCTGCATGGATGCTTGCCCCGGGGGACCCGCGGACTTGGTGTCGTAGGGTGGGCAAGGCGATTCCCCTCCCCATCATCTTCCAATCCGAAGAGACGATGCCTTGAAAAAAAATATGCGAGGAGAGAAATTCGCTTTATATTTTTTAGTACTTTAGGGTACACATTGTCTGGCCCTGGGCTTTTTATTTGTTTTAAAGGATTGGAGAACATGACGGCCCTCATCGGTAGGGTAGTTATAACAAAGTTAGGCAAGACAGTAATGAGAGTTACGTTAGTAATATTGTTGTCGTTTGCGTTGATGTATTGGCGGTAAGACTATAATATTAAATACCGAGGAAAAATAATTGTTTAACAAGTTCGAAACGCGTATTTTTCAGTCACTAATTCGCCGTCGCTATCAGTTTAAGGGTTCAGTTCCACGTCTGATCGCCTCTCTGTTGTTTATACAACTGCAGAACGATTTCGGATTACTTTTACAATTGGGTTTCAATGTTTTCTTCAGATCTACGCTGAGACTGACATTTTCACTCGTCGCCTGGCTTCATGATAATGTCTAATATTTTCGAGTGTGTTTTAAACTTTATTTACCCCGTAAAGCAAATTTCATTCCTTAACAGAATGTATGATTTCGCTATTAAACCAATGTGAACTTTTATTAATGTTACGTCGCTTCTCGCAAGAATTTACAAATGTATTATGCTGAGTGAGCAAATAATTTTCAGGCTTCCTCAATGTTGCAACCATCCGATTACTGCATTTATGTTAGTTTTTGTCTAATTTTTATGATGTTTGCACTTTTGAAATTAGCACCATTGTTTTATTTTCAGTGAATTTTGGTTGAGTTCTGATGTTGACGCGAACTAATTCGTGGTCGCAAGAATCAATATGTTCTCCTACCGTAACATTACTGATTAGTTTATCTTGGGTTACTATAACAAGGTCTAGTGTGTTATTTTGTCAAGTTGCTTCAGTAATCATATTAATTTTAATGCGATCAAAGATATATCAAAGCGACTGAACCGTGTTTGAGTTAATGGTAGTTTTAGCACTTTTAAATAAGTTTTATCTGGAGTTCTGTAGGGTAGTGTCTTGAGTATTATTATGGTCTTGTATATTGCTGATGTATGGCTATATTTGAAAAATTAATTGATCCGAATGTTTATGACCGCACCTTCATGTTTGTTAATTTCCCTAGCGATCGTTTTGATGTGACTGTTTCTCTGAATATTAATTTTGGGGGCGTGGGGTTCATCTCCGTCGCGTCAGTCCTTAAGCCTGTGGTGGGCAAGAACCCATTACACTCCTCTCGCGGTCCCGCTACAACCCATTACACTCCTCCCGCGGTCCCGCTACAACCCATTACACTCCTCGCGCGGTCCCGCTACAACCCATTACACTCCTCCCGCGGTCCCGCTACAACCCATTACACTCCTCGCGCGGTCCCGCTACAACCCATTACACTCCTCGCGCGGTCCCGCTACAACCCATTACACTCCTCGCGCGGTCCCGCTACAACCCATTACACTCCTCGCGCGGTCCCGCTACAACCCATTACACTCCTCCCGCGGTCCCGCTACAACCCATTACACTCCTCCCGCGGTCCCGCTACAACCCATTACACTCCTCCCGCGGTCCCGCGACAACCCATTACACTCCTCCCGCGGTCCCGCTACAACCCATTACACTCCTCCCGCGGTCCCGCTACAACCCATTACACTCCTCCAGCGGTCCCGCTACAACACATTACACTCCTCCCGCGGTCCCGCTACAACCCATTACACTCCTCCCGCGGTCCCGCTACAACCCATTACACTCCTCCCGCGGTCCCGCTACAACCCATTACACTCCTCCCGCGGTCCCGCTACAACCCATTACACTC
>NW_026110326.1:10000-20000 GCF_024679095.1 Eriocheir sinensis | reverse complement strand
TGATCGAGGTTTATAAATGGATGAAGGGCTTTAATAAGGGAGATATTCATAAGGTTCTGTTGGTAAGATAACCGGGTAGGACACGTAGTAATGGGTTTAAACTGGATAAATTCAGATTCAACATGGACATAGGCAAAAATTGGTTTACTAATAGAGTGGTAGATGAGTGGAACAGGCTGAGAAGTCATGTGGTGAGTGCCAATACATTTGTCACACTCAAAAATAGATTAGATAAATTCATGGACAGTTATATTAGGTGGGGTTAGATTCACAGGAGCTTAGGTTCAAAGGAGCTGCCTTGTGCAGGCCTACCGGTCCCTTGCTGACTCCTACGTTCTTATGTTCTTATGTTCTTAATGCAGGTATATCTTGTAAATGCAAAACCTTATTCTGCCTCGTTCGAAAGTGTTGCCTAAAGTGTTTTTGGATACTCCCTCTATCCATTATTTGCATCATCACCGTCTCATAACTTTATTACGAACTTATCATACACTTGCAACATTGTGTGGTAACATCAAACATGTCATTTACAATTTCAAGAAGGAAGGGAACTAACTTTTATATTATTTTATACCTTATATGCAAATGTCAAAATTTTTTCAAATTCATTTCAGAATGTTTCCATACGGATGACCCAACGTCGTTCAGCTTGACGAAAGAGTTTCATATGTGGGAAGGTGCTGACCAGCTGACGAGAAGACGAGCAAATCCTGGATTACACACTACTGAACGAATGGACGACATTAGCCCGGGAAACCTTCATATAAAGGAAGCGGGGGTCAGTAAGACAAGATTCCAAAGCATTAAATGTATTTTTTTTTTTTACGTGTACGCCTATAGCGCCGGTAGGCTTGCTTGAGGGGCCTGGATGGTGTTCGGCCCCAGCCCGTCATGGCGCAGGCAAGTGTTTATAGTGGCGCCATCTTCTCCATTAGATTTATTAAGGTATAACAAACCAAATCTATCTATCTATCTATCTATCTATCTATCTATCTATCTATCTATCTATCTATAACCATCTGGTTAAGACTTCACTGTCATTCTATTACTAAATACATCTGTGCTGTTTATCTCTCACCTAAATATATATATATATATATATATATATATATATATATATATATATATATATATATATATACATATATATGTCAGTATCTATCTATCTATCTCTATCTATCTATATATTTATCTATGTATCTATCTATCTATCTATATCTATATCTTTCTATCTATCTATCTAATAAATATATATGTATATATTTATTTATTTATTTATTTATTATTATTATTATTTTTTTTTATTACGTCGCAGCCTATTGTGCCGGTAGGCTTCTTCCCGGTGGGGCCTGATGGTCGACCCAGCCCGTTCTGGCGCAGGCGAGTGTTTATAGTGGCGCCATCTTGCTTTAGCTCATGCTGCCCTTCCGGAGTTCATCTTTAATCCTAGAATCTAGAGTCCGGGTTGATAGGTGGTCTTCTGGACAGCATGTGGGTAGTTTTAAGCCACTCGGCGGCGGCTGAAAAATCCCAGCTTGGTGGCACCGGGCGGGGATTGAACTCGCCTCTCCAGAACGCGACGCCGTCACTCTGTCGACTCAGCCACCGCCTCCCCGAATATATATATATATATATATATATATATATATATATATATATATATATATATATATATATATATATATATATATATATATATGTGTGTGTATTGTATCACCACACTCCCCCCTCGGATTTTTCAGTCACCACCGAGTGGCTTAAAACTACCCACATAGTTGTTCTGAAGACCACCCATCAACCCGGACTCTAGAGGAAACTGTCCAAGTGAATCAAGAACGAGTTCCGGGGGGAAACATGAGCCAAGAGAAGATGGCGCCACTATAAACACTTCCTGCGCCATGACGGGCTGGGGCCGAACACCAACCAGGCCCCTCAAGCAGCCTACCGGCGCTATAGGCGCAGACGTAAAATAATATATATATATATATATATATATATATATATATATATATATATATATATATATATCTATATATATATATATATATATATATATATATATATATATATATATATATATATATATATAATGGGGTGGCAGGGACCGAGTGGTCAGCGTGAATGTGTGGTGAGTCCCACCGCAACAAGCTGATTTTTCAAATCATCGCCGATGGGCGGTGGCTGAGTCGTCAAAGTAACGGCCTCGTGTTCAGGAGGACGCGAGTTCAATCCCCGTCCGGTGCCACCAAGCTGGGATTTTTCAGCCGCCGCCGAGTGGCTTAAAACTACCCACATGCTGTCCAGAAGACCACCTATCAACCCTGACTCTAGATTCTAGGATCAAAGATGAGCTCTGGGAGGGCAGCATGAGCCAATGCAAGATGGCGCCACTATAAACACTCGCCTGCGCCAGAACGGGCTGGGCCGACCATCAGGACCCACCGGAAAAAAGCCTTGGACCGACCATCAGGATCCACCGGGAAGAAGCCTACCGGCGCAATAGGCCGCAATGTAAAAAAAAAAAAAAAAAAAAAAAAACATGTTACCCAGATAATGAAACCTAACTTCAGGGGCACAACTGGACGATTTTACCTTGAAATATGACTTTTCTATTTTTTTTCTGAAAGTTCTTTTAAATCACGGCAAGGGGTAACTCGGGAAGACCATTAAAATGCCTTCCGCGACGTCTTCCGCGCGGAGTTAAAAGGCTTTGTGAGCCCACAGGCCATTTAAATTTAATTGCTCTAGTAGCAGTGACGTTCTAGGTTTCATAATAGCTAGAAATATGGGGGTTTTGCACGGAAATTGTACTTTCTGTGTCTGGCAGCGCGTTTCGAGTTACTGGTAGAGGCATAGAGCGTAGGTAAAGCAGTTACCAACCACCGCTCGTGGAGAGAGTATCGCTTTTCCCTTTCTTACCCCTTGTTGTGTTATTATTATAGTTCTGGCACAATGCCGAAGTGCAAGGTAGCACAGAAAAGGCAAGAACGTGGTAAGGCAGCTAGGCAGCTGCAGTTTGCGAAACGAGCAGAAGCAAGAGAACATGAGGCCACTCACCCACTCCCAGCACCTCAGATACCTGCTTACTGCTTAAAGTAGTCCTTCGAAACAAAGACGACAATCGATCCACATTAGGTGCGCCGATGACGTCGCTGGTGATAGCAGAGGACGAATTCCGAGGCGCAGATACGGCCACAGGCCAGGCACGTGACCCCACTACGTGGACACGGAGGTGGAAGGTCCTGTCGCACATTTCGACGGCGCCGCTTTCCCTCTCTATTTCTTGTGTTGGCATCCTCAAAGAGTTTCTTCCCCACCTTGACACAGGCGCGCCAGGTGGGTAGAGTGACAGCCATGGTCTCAAGTTGGGTGGGTGAAATAATGAATTTTGTTTAGTGAGGTTTTAAGGTGGTCCTTGAACCTTTTCTTCTGCTCTCCTGCGCTCCGCTTGCCCGTCCTAAGCTCTCCATAGAGCACTTGGTGAGGACAACGGCTGGAAGCCATCCGAGTTGTATGGTCAACCCACCACAGCTTACGGCAATAGAGAATGGCCGCCACACTGGTGAAGCCGATGCGCGCGTAGATATCGGAGTACATCACTTTGTCCTTCCAGGATAGTCCCATTATGCGCTGCAAGCAGGTGATATGGAAGGCCTCAAGGTTCTTTATGGCTTCACAACCGTAGAGCAGGGTGGAGATGCAAACGGCGTGATAGACTTTGACCTTAGTTGAAATGGTGAGGTCACGGTTAAGAAAAACGCGCTTACTCAGGCGTCCGAAAGAGGACGAAGCCATCTTCAGTCTGTTCTGGAACTAATCTCAGTAGGAGATAAATTGCCACCGGAGCTTCACCTAGCCCTGAGGCTTGCACGGCAACGGAAGTGACAGGGTGAGGCCGCCCTGGCATTCTCGTTTTACCGGGCTGTGTTTTGGTAGATAACGGGCGGAAATCGGGTACGAATGACCGGACGTAGGATATGTTAGACGGGAAATCGGGTACGAATGACTGGACGTAGGGTATGTTAGACCAGAAATACAGTTCGAATGACCGGATGTATGAGCGGAAGCGACAGGGTGAGGCCGCCCTGGCAATCTCGTTTTAGCGGGTTGGTAGGTAACGGGCGGAAATAGGGTACAAATGACCGGATGTATGGGATGAAATTGTTGTTTTGGGTACGAAGAGGTCGCAAACCAGTTGTACCGGAAATTGGGTACGAACGACCGGATGTATGGGATGAAAGTGTTGTTTGTTTGGGGTAAGAAGAGGTCGCAAACCAGTTGTACCGGAAATAGGGTACGAACAACCGGATGTATGGGATGAAAGTTGTGTTAGGGTCCGAATGAGGTGATTGAACGGAAGTATGGATGTTGTTGTGACCGGAAGTAGGGTACGAATTCGACCGCAAGTGTTGTTCCTGCGAGCGGAGCAGTTGTGTTTTGTTAGGGTCCGAATGAGGTAACGGAAGTATGAATGTTGTTGTGACCGGAAGTTCTGAGTACGAACAGGTGAGTGTTTGAGTATATGCGAAGGACCGGAAAGTCAATGACCCTTCCATTGTTGTTGTTTTGGATGGGTAGGAGGGGGGAGGGATGAGGTGGCGGGTTTGGGTAAGATTGGGATGTGGTTCGGCCTTGTCCAAGGTTGAAGTGAGAGAGGAGAAAAGGAGAGAAAGAGAGGAGAAAAGGAGAGAAAGAGAGGAGAAAAGGAGAGAAAGAGAGAGAGAGAGAGAGAGAGAGAGAGAGAGAGAGAGAGAGAGAGACGAAGATGAAAAAGGTGAAAGAGAAAGGGAGAAAGAGAAACTATATATGAATGACGGGGGACTTGGTTTGTGGTAACACGCGAAACACTATCACAGTGGGAAAGATACTATGGAGGATGGCGATGATGGGAAAGTCATTACGTAAAAGTCGTTGCAAATGACACACTTGCTTCCGCCCCTCACCCCCCCCCCCTCTCCCAGCTTCCCCTACCTGGCTACCAAAAAAGTCGTTGGACAGGACACACCTACCCCCCCCCCCCTCTCCCAGCTTCCCCTACCCGGCTAGCAAAAAGTCGTTGGACAAGACACACCTGCTCCGCCCCCCCACCCCTTCCCTCCGCAGCAGTTCCATCCCCTTTCCATCCTCCTTTCCCCTTGCCAACCCACAAGCTGTAAATCAAAGTCTGTTTCATTTATTATTTTATTTATTAAGTAAACTGCGAGATGTACATGTATAGAGACAATCGCGTACATAGGACTGGATATCAATACGCTTGCGATGCAAATAGGTCATCATCATCGCTATCGATCGTCGGTACATTCTTCATTACCCGAGCGAGCACCTTCTTTTCAGAAGCCATTAAGTCGTCCTCCTCATTACTGTCTATTACTGGTCCATTATTCATCACTGTTTATTCTGCAAGACTTGTTCATTCTTCACTATACGAGAAAATACGCGTTTTTTTCGGAATCCTCGGTGGGGCTAGGTTCTTCGGAGTAGAAGTTCCCGCATCGCTGGGCGTCTTCGCGTCAATTACGTCTAGTCCTTTCTTCATATTTTCTTTCCCTTCATTTCCTTCCTTCTGCAACGAGATATTTTCATTTGGAAGCGAGGAGGGTGCTGAAGCCCTTTAAAGACCTTTCCCATGTCCTCACTAACCGTTTCCCTTTTGTCTCTTCAACACCAGAGAGCAGCTCAGCATGCTCTCAAAATACAGTTCCTCTCTCTTTCTACACCACACTACATTCACACAACATATACACCTTTTCCCAAAATTCAAAATTCAAAATGGCTAACGAAAACACCACCTCGGAGTCCCCGCCTGGGGGGGGGGACCATAAATTCCCCCAGGGAGGACTTCCCTTCTGGCTGCCGACTTGAGAGGTGTCCTGATAACTCCTCGAACCTCCTCCTTGTCAATTTCTGTAACATTCGTTCTAATTTTCATTTTGTGGAACACCATATCTCCTCTAAACCTCACCTTCTCTTCCTCACCGAAACACAGGATTCTGAGGCTAATGACAGCAACCTCTACTCTGTTCCCTCCTACTATCTCTATCCTAAATTTCAATCTAAAACTGGATGTTGCGCCTACGTGCGCAACGACATCCTCAACGACCTAGATCAGTTGGTTCAACACCCTACTCGTATTCCCGACCGTCTTGGAGACAGGCCCAACATTCTAGACCTCATCCTTACCTCTAATCCTTCTGCTAACTCTGTCAAACTGTTCTCTCCGTTGGGCTCCTCCGATCATACCCTTATTTCTGTATCCTGTCCTATCGCTCCTGTACATCCTCTGGACCCACCGAGGAGGCGATGCTTCTGGCATTTTGCTTCAGCTCGGTGGGACGACCTGAGGATGTACTTTTCCGATTTCCCGTGGAATGATTACTGCTTCCAGGAGAGAGACCTTCTGTGTTTGCTCTGCGCATCACAGTGATTGTCTCTGGAATGGAGGCATACATTCCACGTACTTTCTCTACTCCTCATGCTAAAAAGCCTTGGTTTAATCATGCTTGTTCTCGTGGTATTAAAGCTAGAGAGGCAGCTCACAAAAGGTTCCAGAGCCTTCGAACTCCCACTAACTTTGATATATACATTTCAGCCCGGAATCGTGACAAATATATTCTCCAACTTACCAAAACTTCTTTTATAAATAGAAAATGTCAACACCTTGCTTCTTCTAATTCTTCCCGTGACTTCTGGTATCTAGCCAAAAATATCTCCTCCAATTTCACTTTTTCCTCTTTCCCTCCTCTCCTTAACCCTGACGGCATGACGGCAACACTGCCGTCTCATCTTTTTTTAAAGCTGAACTCTTCGCTCAAACTTTCTGTAAGAACTCCACCCTGGACGATTCTGGGCATATTCCTCCTACTCATCCCCCCTCTGACTCCTTTATGCCTGTTATTAAGATTCTTCCAAATTATGTTTTCTATGCCCTCTTTGGCCTCAACTCTCAGAAGGCTTATGGACCTGATGGAGTGCCTCCTATTGTCCTTAAAAACTGTGCTTCTGTGCTGACACCCTGCCTGGTCAAACTCTTTCGTCTCTGCCTATCAACATCTATCTTCCCTTCCTGCTGGAAGTATGCCTTTGTACAGCCTGTGCCTAAGAAGGGTGACCGTTCCAATCCCTCAGACTACCGTCTATTGCTTTACTTTCCTGTCTATCTAAAGCTTTTGAATCAATCCTTAACCGGAAGATTCAAAAGCACCTTTCCACTTCTAACCTTCTATCTGATCGCCAGTATGGATTCCGCAAGCGGCGTTCTACTGGCGATCTTCTTGCTCTCTCAACTGACTCTTGGTCATCCTCTCTTAGCCGTTTCGGCACCATTCTTTGCTTTCTAAACTGCCCTCTTTCGGATTCTATCTCTCTCTCTGTTCCTTTATCTCCAGTTTCCTTTCCGGCCGTTCTATCTCTGCGGTGGTAGACGGTCACTTCTCTTCCCCTAGACCTATCAACAGTGGCGTTCCACAGCGCTCTGTCCTATTACCCACTCTCTTCCTGTTATTCATCAATGATCTTCTTTCCATAACAAACTGTCCTGTCCACTCATACGCCGACGACTCCACTCTGCATTATTCAACTTCTTTCAATAGAAGACCCCCACAACAAGAAGTACACAACTCCAGACTGGAGGCTGCATAACGCTTAACCTCAGACCTTGTTGTCATTTCCGATTGGGGCAGAAGGAACCTTGTGTCCTTCAATGCCTCAAAAACTCAATTTCTCCACCTATCAACTCGACACAATCTTCCAAACACCTATCCCTTATTCTTCGACAACACTCACCTGTCACCGTCTTCAACACTAAACATCCTCGGTCTATCCTTAACTCAAAATCTCAACTGGAAACTTCATATCTCCTCTCTCGCTTCCTTGCTTCCTCGCTTCCTCTAGGTTGGGCGTTCTGTATCGTCTCCGCCAGTTCTTCTCCCCCGCGTAGTTGCTATCCATATACATTGGCCTTGTCCGCCCTCGTATGGAGTATGCATCTCGCGTGTGGGGAGGCTCCACTCACACAGCTCTTCTGGACAGAGTGGAGTCTAAGGCTCTTCGTCTCATCAGCTCTCCTCCTACTGATAGTCTTCTACCTCTTAAATTCCGCCGCGATGTTGCCTCTCTTTCTATCTTCTATCGATATTTCCACGCTGACTGCTCTTCTGAACTTGCTAACTGCATGCCTCCCCCCCTCCCGCGGCCCCGCTGCACACGACTTTCTACTTATGCTCATCCCTATACTGTCCAAACCCCTTATGCAAGAGTTAACCAGCATCTTCACTCTTTCATCCCTCACGCTGGTAAACTCCGGAACAATCTTCCTTCATCTGTATTTCCTCCTGCCTACGACTTGAACTCTTTCAAAAGGAGGGTATCAGGACACCTCTCCTCCTGAAATTGACCTTTCTTTCGGCCACCTCTTTTGATTCTTTTTTGGGAGTAGCGAGAAGCGGGCTTTTTTTTATAATTGTTTTGTTTGTGCCCTTGAGCTGTGTCCTTTGCTGTAAAAAAAAAAAAAAAAAAAAAATATAAATATATATATATATATATATATATATATATATATATATATATATATATATATATATATATATATATATATATATATTACGTCTACGACTATAGGGCCGGTTGGCTTGCTTGAGGGGCCTGGATGGTGTTCTGCACCAGCCCGTCATGGCGCAGGCAAATGTTTTATAGTGGCGCCATCTTCTTTTGGCTCATGCTGCCTCCCGGAACTCGTTCTTGATTCACTTTGACGGTTTCCTCTAAAGCAGGGTTCTTCAAAGTACGGGTCGCGATCCAGTACTGGGTCGCGAGCTCATATTCAGTGGGTCGTCACATAATAATAATAATAATAATAATAATAATAATAATAATAATAATAATAATAATAATAATAATAATAATAATAATAATAATAATAATAATAATAATAATAATAATAATAATAATAATATAATACACGTTATCATAAATATGAGAGAGAGGAGGGGGCGGCGGGTTGTGGGGAAAGGCCACGGGTACAAGTCCGGGGCAGGATTAGTACGCGTTCGAAATCTTCACGCGTCACAGAAACTACCATACCTTTAGTTGGCAGTTGCGTTTGTACCGTGGGAGCGTGAGCGTAGACACAGTACCCAGTGGCATATACTGTTATACCAAACGCCTTGACGGCATGGATCGTTTTGTAACAAAACAAGTCACTGTTCAGTCGCCAAGTACGTGTGCACCTGATAAAGGCACACAGGCCGAGCGCCGTGCCTCGAGCTTGGGAGATGCCTCATCCACGTCAGCTTCCTCTTCAGAGCCGCCTGCCAAGAAGAAAGTTAAATCATGGACAAGGCAGTACACCGATGAATTTCAGAAGTATGGCTTCGTCAGGTGTGCACAAGAGAAGGGTGAACCAAAGCTACAGTGTGTGATTTGCAGTGAAATTCTTGCAAATGAGATTTTGAAGCCATCAAAATTAAAGTGACATCTTGAGACCAAGTATCCTAGCCTCGTTGCAAAACTAATCGAGTATTTCCAGAGAAAAAAAGAGCAAAAGATGATGTTAGCGAAAGTTCTATATAAAGCAACTACTCTTAATGATAAAGCACAACTGGCATCATATTTAGTTTCATACCGCATTGCTAAAGAGAAAGTACCATATACATACGGTGAGAAACTTATCCTCCCGTACACTGTGGATATAGTGAGCACGGTTCTTGATGGCAAGTCGGCAGACAGGATAAAATGTGTTCCTCTCAGTGATACAACAGTGTCACGGCGGATAAGTGATATTGCGGAAAATTTGGAATTTCAGTTGGTGTCACGTCTACAGTCTGCTGGAGACTTTGCTATTCAGCTTAACGAAAGTACTGATATATCTAACTGTGCGGTATTACTGGTGTATGTAAGATACAAAGGAACACAAAGGAATAACAAACAACAGCAGACCTGCTGGTCCTTACGAGGCTGCTTGTGACAAGCTACACTAACAATCTAATCAAAGGTGGAAGATGAA
>NW_026110326.1:0-5000 GCF_024679095.1 Eriocheir sinensis | reverse complement strand
ATGTACACATTTTGTCCCACACGTCACCGCCATAATCAAGCACACGGCACACACACAACGCACAGCCCCCATGCAGCCCTCTCCTCCATGCTGCGGGTCCCTGTGCACACAGCCCCCGGCAGTCCTGTATCTTAAGATCTATGTACGACCCCTACCTTACAGCAGCAGGCGTTCACAATTACAGACTCATTGCAATGCACGATGCCCCAGGATATTATGGCAGTGTGCGAAGCGATTCCATACTGGCTTCACGGCCATATATATATATATATATATATATATATATATATATATATATATATATATATATATATATAATTCTTAATAAAGGATGAGTGAAAGTGGTGTGTGATGAGGAAGCAATTTAAGATTCGATGGGAAATGCAATGGGCATTGCGATTGGGTGCAATAACCTAAAAGCGAAAGCAGAGATATCACGTAATATCTAACTCTGATTCACACATCACAGAATAAAGGAGATCTCCTTCTAAAGAAAACCAATATATATATATATATATATATATATATATATATATATATATATATATATATATATATATATATATATATATATATATATATATATATATATATATATATATATATATATATATATATATATATATATATATATATATATATATATATATATATATATATATATATATATATATATATTCATGGTTTTGAATGCCCTGCCTTAATTTTGTTAGGCTATTATTATTATTATTATTATTATTATTATTATTATTATTATTATTATTATTATTATTATATTATCTTCATACATCGCTTACTATTCCAGTCAGACAGATTCAGAGACAACCACTAGAAAGCAGATAAAAAAAACTGGGTGACTATTATTATTATTATCATTCTTCTTATTATAATTCTTCTTCAGTTCTTCTTCTTCTTATCATTATTGTTATTATTATTATATATCTGCATGATACTTCAGTCTAAACGACGATTTCGGTGTTCTACATAAAATGATAATAATAATTATGATAATAATAATAATAATAATAATAATAATAATAATAATAATAATAATAATAATAATAATAACAATAATAATAACTAGACGCATAGCACTCAGAGGGGCACACCTCCGCCAAAGATCGTCCTGAATATTGCTTTGGCCATCAACTGAGATCCTATGCATCATATGGAAGCATTTGTTTCGGAATTTGATGAAATTCTATTTTTTGGAAACTTTGACCTTGAGTGAACTTTTCGAGGTCAAGGTCAAAGGTCAAGGTCAAGGCCATGCAAGGTGCATCATATGGAAGCATTTGTTTCGAAATTTGATGAAATTCTATTTTTTTTTTTAACTTTGACCTTGGGCGAATTTTTCGAGGTCAAGGTCAAGGCCATGTAAGGTGCGTCTTTCCATGATCTAGAATATGAACCAAATCTGAAGTCTTTCCGATGACGAGAACCGAAGTTATGGCCAAAATGACGTTTTGTGGGACTTTGATCTTGACCTTTAACCTTTGACATAAAAAAAAAATATCGGGTTCTATTCTGGATGCAAGGTGCATCATATGGAAGCATTTGTTTCGAAATTTCATGAAATTCTATTTTTTTGGAAACTTTGACCTTGGGCGAACTTTTCGAGGTCAAGGTCAAAGTCAAGGCCATGCAAGGTGCGTCTTTCCATGAGCTAAAATATGAACTAAGTCTGAAGTCTCTATAATGACAAGATCCGAAGTTATGGCCAAAATGACGTTTTTTGCGACCTTGACCTTGACCTTTGACATAAAAAAGTAATGGGTTCTATTCTGGATGGACACGAAGTTTCCCTGGAAAAATGGTTGAGACATTCGCAAAATTGTGCACGAACAAACAAACAAACAAACAAATAAATGAACATACTGACCGGACCGAAAATATAACCTCCTCCCAACTTTGTTGGCTGAATTGATAACAGTAATAATTATTATTATTATAATGATAATAATACAAAAGCATGCGACGAAAATGTTTCCATCACGAGCTTGTTTTGTTCCCGTCACGCACTTGGGCGTCTCCCTTCTCAACTACCTACGATATCGTTCAGCGAGAATCATGCTACAACAAACGCTAACATTCAATTTTTTTTTTTTTTTGGGGGGGGGGGTAATTCGTTGGGGATATACCCCAAGGGAGGAAGGCGGTGCATGCCGCGCAACCACCCAGACGGCGGGTAGAGAGATGCCTAATTTTTCCAAGTGGAGGAGACCCAACAACGGGGCTGGGGGTGTCGGAAAGAGCACAACCTTTCCACCCCCAATGGCACCCCGCAAGGCAGAAACTCTACCACTGAACCACGTGAGCTCCCCCCCCCCCATTCAAGTTTTTAACATCACATGATAAAGTACAGTTCTTTAACTTCAACATTGTGTAAAACTATGCTCTTTAAAGTAAATAACACCTCTGCTACAAGCAAAGCAGTTCATCTGCTACAGTCATATGAAACACAAGGCACCGTCACTCACGGTATCGCAGCGGCATTATATATGCCGGCATGACTGGAGATCTGGGGGGCGGGGGCCCCGGGGTCTTGTCTCCTTGTGGGGTTCCCCATACACACTTCTACAAATGAGAATGGCAACAAATGGAGGTTCCCAAATGGACCGTTTGGGGGGGCGGCGGGCCCCTTTGTTGGGAGCCTTGGGGGGGCGTCTTTTTATATGAACCCAACACCCCTTCCCTTAGCTACGTCATTGAATTTATCCATTAGACTTGAGCCTGTATCATGATACCCCCCTCAAACTGTCACCCGGGGCGTCCCCACCCCCTCCTGCCCTCCCTTACTACGCCACTGCCTACCAGGATAGGTGGTACCGTGGACCCCGTTTCAAGCCCAGTCACAGCGACGAGGTGACTCCTTAACAGGGAGACGAGACACAAGCTCGTCAATCCAGGTCCGGGTTAAACTCCGGGGTGCTCTCCGTGTGCCTGGGACATCCTGAGCCTTTCAGCTGAACTTATAATTTTAAGAGTGAACATAGCCTCTTTGAGACAAGGAGACCTCGCAATGGAGAAATCAGTAGTGGAAGTTATACTTTCTACTGGACAGGCCACAGAAATGGTGCTATAGCCATTTCTAGCCGGCTGCAGTCCTCTGTTGCTGATGTTACTCCGGTTGATGAGCGCATTATGTTTGAGGCTAAAGTGGAACTTGTGCTTCGTGTCTTTTAGGCATCCCTACCGAGACATATGCACTTACTCTATAGTCGACCAGTGCCCCATGCGTGACACACTCATTGTTGTGGAGAACTTAAATGCATCTACTGGTAGATAGCTGACTACGAGTGACATGGTAATCCTCATGACCCTGATATCAGAAACATAAACAGTTCTTTCCTTCTAAACTACGCGAATACCAAAAGACTGAGGTTTGCTGGTTCCTGATTCTAGGGACGTGAGCTTCGTCTCTGGAGTTGTTGGTTAGCAATGCCGGCGTTGTGGCAAAGGAGAGTGATCATATCTTTGTTAGTCTAGTTTGAGGGTCCTCCAGACCTAGAGGGGTCTTCCGAGTGTCTAATTCTGTGTAACCGACCACATACATGTTGTTGTACACATAATACACATAAGGTTCAAGAAAATCTTAAGGTGCAACCTTACGGGGTTGTCCCTATCTGGAAAGTGATAATGGACCTACACGGTTTTAACAATTACCGTGGTATTACACTGCTTAATGTGTCGCACAAGGTACTCGCTCATCTGCTCTTCATGCAAATCCGATTTCACCTGCTAAAGTTTCAGTGGTTTGAGCAACTCTGGTTAACAGCAAGTCAGTAATTGACCGGATGCAGCCTATGTCGATCTCAAGAAGGCTTTAGATTTAATGCAGCGTGAGAGACTCTGGGAGATTACTGACCTGATAACTAGCCTTTACTCTAGGCCTGAGAGTGCTGTAGAGTGTGGGGGAGAGGTTCCCGGCTTCTTCCCTGTTTACTCAGAGCAGAGCTGCGTCTTTTCTCCTTCATTTTTTAACACTATCACGAATTTGGTATTGGGCAAAGATGTTGATCAAAGTCGTTGTGGAGCAAGGGTTGGCGAAATCTATGTAATTGTTGTCGTTTCTGTTGATGGTGCTGTACACTCGGAATCGTTAGAAGTCCTGGTTTTAGCTCTTGCAGTGCTGCATGAGGTCTTCTGAACCTAAGCCAAGGTCCAGTCACTTGGAGGCTTCCTGGATGACACAGTTTAGACTGTTCATGCACGTGGTGATGCTGTATACGTCACTAGAAGTTTCACTACCTTGGCAGCTTAGTGAGTAACAATGGTGGGTCTTAACAGGAAGCCACTCGACGGATAGACCTGGTGTACGGTGTCGTGGACTCGCACAACACGAATATATGACGTTGTCGATACAAATGCTGGCGGACAGAGATTCAAATATTAAAGTCACTTGAAATCTCTGTCTTACTGTATGGCTCAGACATGGACACTGAATAGTGACCTCCAGAGGTGTGCCGATGTCTTTCGTACCAAGTGTCTGCCTACTATCGCTGGAGTGATTTCGTGTCGAACCAGCAACTACGCGGGGAAACTGAAACTGGGGCTATTATCGGCTTAGAACCTGTACGCCAATCCCGGCCATATTATCACGTAGCTCGTCTCCCGCACGTTTATGCTGTTCACAGTGTAGTTTATGTACAAGACTACCCTTCATTTTTTTAGTAATGCTTGTGGGAAGTAAGAAGTATCAAAGGAGTGCGGTTTGATTGTCAAAGATGGTGATGAGAAAGCTGCGTGATGGGGAGGATGGCGAAGGGTGGGACCTCTCTCTCTCTCTCTCTCTCTCTCTCTCTCTCTCTCTCTCTCTCTCTCTCTCTCTCTCTCTCTCTCTCTCTCTCTCTCTCTCTCTCTCTCTCTCACAGGGATTTTCTCAAGCCATTGATAACTCATGCATATTATCATATTTCAGGTGCACGAGAACCCAGTCGGAAAGATAGTGTTGGCTGGGGTGTTGGGTGCAGGTGTGGGGTTGCTGGGCGGCGTCTTCC
>NW_026110325.1:84213-135200 GCF_024679095.1 Eriocheir sinensis | reverse complement strand
TGATCTTCTAGCTGTTCTTTTTTGAGTTCTTGGAGTGTTCCTTCTTGTTGTTACAAGTTTTCTTTTGTTGTTCTTTAAGTTTGGAGTGTTCCTTCTTGTTGTTGCTGTGTGCCTCTTCTTGTTGTTCTTGAGTTCTTGGAGTGTCTTTTCTTGTTGTTGATGTAAGTTTCTTTCTTGTTGTTCTTGAGTTCTTGGTGTTTTTCTTGTTGTTCTTGAGTTCCTGGAGTGCTCTTTCTGGTTGCTGTGCTCTTTTCAGCTTGCTCCCCAGTCTCAGCTTCCAAAAGTTCAGTCAACATGTTGTCCTCTAAGGCAGCTTTGGGAACGAGTTCCATGGCGAAAAAACAAATGGCTACACCCTGACACCCAGTGTTATGCCGACGCACACGGTTCCGTGTCGCCGTCAGGAGACTCTGGGGAGCAACACTTTGCACAGTCAGTAGTTTAATATTCTTCCTTAGTAATACACTTCACTCTGACTCTTCACTTGCCTCACTAGCTATACTATGACTGGGACTGGACTCTGCCTCTTCTATATACATCCAGAACAGTACAGTCTATCGTTACAGCATTTTAGATCACATAAGAACATGTAGCAAAGGTGAGCAACATCTCTGCCTGGAAGCCTGGATGATGCACTGCGGGGCGCGGACGAGGCTTTCATCCCTCGCCCCCCTGCTCGCTTCCTTCCCTGGAGCCTTCTAGGAGCCCCATGGGATTGCCGGGGGAAGCTTTCCAGCACAAATAATACGCTACCCCAGTCATGAGATGTCCCTTAGGGAATTTCTTCTCAACTTTAGATATACCGGACGCTACGCTAGTCTACACAAATTAATTTGTTTTTCAAAGCACTAAAATACGCTACCGCAGTCATGTAGGGAGATATCCCTTTGTGAATAGCTTCGAGAAAAAGGAGGATTTTGGGGTGCTCAACTCCAGTCCTGCTCCCTATCTCGCTCATTCCAGTCTCAGAAATTCCGATTTTCTTGGTAATGGCTGGAGTAACGGACAAGTCAAGGAGACACTGGCCGTCGCATACGATTATATACAATTTGCTATGTGGCGGTAAACTTTGCCTTCACGAGCGCTGGACGAGGCCCTCAGTCATGAATCGTGGCGAGATATTGTGATCGATTAAGTTCGCTCGAAATATTTTGACCGGATTCGCGAGACTTCGTTTAATGCCGCCTGCTGTGGCGCACGAAGACTCCAATTACACAGCCTTCGCAGCTCCGCGACCGACGCTAGTTGCTTCTCTAGACTTGTTAAGGTTGGGTGTGTTACTGACATTGCTCTGACTCTAGTGAGTGGACTTTCCTCATCAGGATTCTGTGGATGCAGACCACCTCAGATCTCAACAACATGGAGAAGGACACCTTTGGGGCGTAATGTATTATATATATTGTTATCCATTTCGATTCAGTTGGTAAATTAAAAACATAACTAAGGTGGTGCTGACTCGCATGTGGCCGCGTGACGCCGTGGTGTGGCGTGGGTAGGTTAAGAATGGCTGTGCTGTGTTGAGGGTTCACTCACCTGGTTAGTCACCCCAGTTCCTTAGAGTTAAGTTTTTTGAGGACAGAAAGGGCGGGTAAGGGGCAGCTCGGAACAAAAACTCGGTTGTCTGTATAGGGCCCCACACGGTTTTATTTTTTTTTGGGGGGGCCTCACTTGTTACATGGCCTCTGCCCTTCACACACCTGCTATGACCCTCTGTACGCCCCACATTACCTGTCACAACCTCTTTACCCTCCCTTTAGTACAATCAGACCTAGGGTTGGTGCATCTGGGCAATGGTAGCATTAAGAGTATGACCCTACTCAACTCTACATAGTCTGTCGTGTCTGAAATACTGTATTCTGCATATGGGCACAGAAATGGCGGGCCCTATTAAATGTCAGCAGTGTACTAAGGGGCAAGAATTTTCCTCAAATTGGATAGCGTGTGATGTCTGTGAGAAATGGTCGCCTAAGAAGTGTCTGTTTCTTCATAGTGTACAGGATGGGGATCTAAAGAAGGTGGATGGGATGTAAACCATGTAGGAAGAAGGTGATGGACTGCTACAATGAGTCTGAGAGCATGAAGAGTGTGATTAGCAAGCTGACTGAGGGAAATCAGCAGTTAAAGCTTGAAAACCGTGCACTTACAGAAAAGTTGGAGGATGGTGGAGTAATGCCAGAGATTAGTGAGTGCATGTCAAGGTTAGTGGCCAATTCAGAGAGCTTACACCAGAAAATTCATGAAGTTAAAGATGAAATAGTCAGCACAGTTGTAAATGTAGTCACTGTTGAGGGTTCAGGTGCTGAAGCTTGTTGATAAAAAGAAAATGTGCTGTTGACACGAAAGAGGAGATTATTAACACTATAGTTAATTTGCACTTTGATAAAGGCCAGAAAGATATATGTTGCTGCAGAAAAGAAAAGAATGTGCTAATTGTAAAGTCACTTGATTCACATAATAATGCTGTCAGCAGAAAAATGAGCTGGTTAAAGTCCTGAAAGATGTACCAGTGGTCAGCACGAAGTTTACTGGATGAGGTAATGTTGTGATGGACTTTGCAAACGAGCAAGAGGGGAAAAGGGCAGCTAATAAGATAAGTAGTGTATTGAGTAATGTCGAAACCAGGATGACTAAGAAGTTTGCTCCCAAGATAATGATTTGTAATGTGTCCATGGAAGAGTGTCAAGATGATGAGGATGAATATTTAATTGCTAAGAACAGCTATCTTCAGTCAGCTGAAGGTGTCCATGACAAGATTTAATTGATTTTCACTAAACCTGCACATGGTAATACTAGTCATTTTATTCTAAGGTGCACCAGAAATAAGAGAGCCATTCACAGACATGGTGATGTGTGCTTGCAGGGCCAGGTATAATGTTAGGGATAGGTATCATGTATTTAATTGCTATTGTTGTCAAAGGTATGGACATACTGAGCATAACTGTAATTTTAAGAAAATGGTGATGCTGTTGTGTGCTAAGTGTGCTGGTAATCATTTGACTAGGGAGTGTTCCAGTAATGCATAAGTGTATTAATTGTGTGCGACTATCAAGGCCAGAAACAAATCATAAGGTTAACACAGGCAATGTAAAACTTTAGAAATTGGGCTAAACAATCTGAGGGATATGACTGATCATGGATACTAGGAAAAATGGTAATATTCAATGTGGGTTTGTTATTCAGTCAGTAGGAATAAGACTGTTGAACTACGAGAATTAATCCCTGAAAAGTCATATGATGTTTTGGGTATTGCGGAAACATGGTTAAATGAATCAGACAAATCTAAAATTGTGGAAATGACACTACTCACTATTAACATTCATGTACACTTCAAGAGGTATTAGAAGGAGGTGGAGTAGGAATATTTATTAATACTAATGAATTTTTCAACCAAGAAATTTGCTTCACCATATATTACAACTTTTGAACAGAGCTGTAACTTTCTATGGCCAACACCTCTCAGAGGCTAACTTTTGTTATCATTTATCTACCACCAAATACAAATTGTCAGCTGTTTTTGAGGAATTTACTGAATATCTGGAGGGCTTTGATCATTCACATGGTATAATGTTTATTTCAGGGATTTTAATATTTGGATGGATGATGTACATAATCAGTGTAGGAGTGATTTTATTGCTGTTAGAATCTTTTATATTGTATTAATAAAGTAAACGATGTAACCTTCGCTCTGGCCACATGCTTGACCTGTGCTTAGATCCCATGGGTGTTAGCGTCCATCAGTTAGATATTGAGCCAGATTTTACTATATCTCCTTATCATAAGTTAATTACATATACTGTGGATGTGAGTAGAGACTTGGAAACGAAGAAAAGTATCACTTTTAGACTTAGGAGTAGCTATGATACAAATTAACAACTGAACTCCAGAAAAGTTGTCCCCATGAGCACATCAACAATGTGACAATGGATGGTTGTCTAGTTTGTCTGGTTCACCTTTATAATATTGTACTACAGACTGAATATAACATGTGTCCAGTAGTCACTAAAGACATTACAGTGAGGGAAAACACACCCTGGTTTAATACCGAGATTAAGAATGCCATCAAAACTAGAAAACTTAAGGAAAAGAGGTGGCGTAGTTTGCGTACGGAAGATTCCCGAAGTGGTTATTTTAGTGATTTGAATACTGTGAATAGTTTAATTAGACAAAGAAAGTCTACTTATTATATTGAGAATATTATTGAATCTGGTTCAGACATTAAACGGCTGTATTCAATCTTAAACACGCTAATGGGTAATTGGAGCAACACTAGAAGGCTTCCAGATGGCTATACTGATGCTGATCTAGCTAATAGATTTATAAACTTATTCGATGAAAAGATTAAAAAAATTGTTGGTAACTTTCAGGGAGGCTTGGTGATGAAATCAAATTATTTGCCTGATATCCCCTATGTTGGCTTGTCATCTTTTCATGATATTAGTATTGAGAAGTTACGTGACTTAATGAAACCTATTAAGGTAACGTACTGTGTGAACGATCCGATGCCCCTATCTGATATAGCGAGTGAGGGAGGCTTCTATGAGCTCTTAAAATTTATTTTATGCATTATAAATTCAAGTATCCAGCAGTGTGTTTTTCCTCAGAAAGAAAAGCTGGGAAGTGTCAGACCCACCTTGAAAAGTAAACTTGATCATATACTTGATATCTATATCATATACTTGATATCTATATCATATACTTGATATCTATATCATATATTTGATATAGACCTGTCTCTAACCTTTCATTTTTGTCTAAGATAGTGGAGAATGTAATTTTAGTTCAATTTTTGGGATATTTATCAACTATCCATGCCTTACCTGATAAGCAGTCTGCCTATACGAAGGTATATCTTCTACATAATCTGCTCTGTGTAGTGTAACAAATGATGTTCTTGCATGGTTGGATCAGGAAAGTTTGGTGTACTAATATTACTAATATTACTTTCCATGCAAAAATACTTTTGTCTTTGTTTTAGTGGTTTTCGCATTCATTCATGGTGGCTTTTTATGTCTGTCTTGTCCTGCTTTTGCCACTGCTATACATTTTTCATAGAATTTATGCATTTTATTTTTTATATTTCTCTTACATTTCATCCAATAACCCTCCATCAAGCTCCTGTCTCCAGTCTGTTTCATTTATCAAATTTGTATTTTCACAATCTCCTTTTGAAAAATATTATTATTATTATTATTATTATTATTATTATTATTATTATTATTACATGAATCAATGAAGGTGACCCGCCGGAGAGCACGGATGCTACAAGAAAAATGGCCCAACGGGCGACACTTCACTGATATCGGGAAATACAGAATGAAGGAGAAGGCAAAGAAGAGGAAGATGGAGAAAAATCTAGTAGGTAGCGAGCTAAGAGAGAAGAAAGCCATTCACATGTTCTTTAAATGTTTCACAATTACTAGAATTAATGATCACATTAGTAAGTGTATCCCACAATTTGACGGTCGCTGGGATGAAACACCAGGAAAATTGTGATGTATTACATCGGGCAGGCAAGTTGACGATGTAATGGTTGGTCGATATTAAACATAATTTAGAAAAAAAATAAGATAATTATCCCACCAGGCGACGATGCCGAAGATTAATCTCAAGATTCAGAAGAAGAAATTTAATCTGGTTGAACACTATCTAACAGCTTTAAGTGAGACAGCTGCAGAAATCCACACGGAAATATAGTTTGGAAAACCAATGGGCTCATCGGTTGTCCCTTTTTCTCATCACTGTAGCAAATATAGTTGCAATTTAATACAACATGGTCACTTTTACCCAATAGACTTTCCACTTTTTAAATTGCTCACATTTTCCTCTGAAGTGATTATCAAATCAAGGGTGGAGCTCTGACTTCCTTCTAAATATTTAAGGGATATGCACATATTGAATAAGGAAACAGCCTCCAAGACATTCCAGAAATTTAAATGGAGTACTCATATCACTGCCTCTAACATTATCATATCCAGCCAATTTATAGCTACCTGGAAAATTATACCCGCTGTTACAAGGATATAATTATTATTTAGTTCACTGGCAACCTTTACTAGTTTCAGCATCTGTTCATCGTTTGGTTTTCTACTGCTTGTGCTTCTACATATTGTATGTTATATTTATTGTATTATATTATTGTATATATGTATGTATATATTATATATCTGAAAGTGTTTTTATTAACACGTATAGTTTCAGAAAAGACATACCCTACCACATGTCATTATTTTCTCAGTGTATGCCAAGTTGACATGCAACTTTACTTGACTGGTTGCAGTGAAGATAATACTGATAATTAAAATTCATCATCAGGTCCAACTGTACCATTGAGGAGTATGAGTTGGCCTGCAGACAGAGGTTTGCTGAGGACAACATCATGTATGAGCGACTCATCATCTACTTGAGGACCAGAAGGCATGCCTGGACTTAAGGGTGTTGAGCAGCGGAAAGTATTGGTGATGGGCACGCCCTTCCAGTGGGATGAACAGGGTAAGGGATTGTTTTTGATTGATTATCTGTTTGAAAGTCTGTTTGATGCTATCTGCACAAACAGAGGCCAAGATTTGAAATTAATTAAAGTGGTTATGTGTTGAAGAATGTACACTTTTGCGGCAGTTTGTGTTCATGATTTTCTCTCATGAGCTTAATGATGATTTATTTTGATAATGTGATTAGTAGAGGAAAGGGAGAAGGGATTGATTTCATGGCCATGGCTGTAGTATAAGATATGCTATGGTATACTGATTAGAAATAAAGATATACTACTTTTCATCCTTATGTACATAAGGACGTAGGAGTCTGCCAGAGGCCGGTAGGCCTATACAAGGCAGTTCCTTTGAGCCTAAGCTCCCGTGTATCTAACCCCACCTAGTATCGCTGTCCATTAATTTATCTAATATATTTTTGAATGTGACAATTGTATTATTTCTGCATCCTGTCCTATCGCTCCTGTACACCCTCTGGACCCACCGAAGAGGCGATGCTTCTGGCATTTTGCTTCAGCTCGGTGGGACAACCTGAGGATGTACTTTTCCGATTTCCCGTGGAATGATTATTGCTTCCAGGATAGAGACCCCTCTGTGTGTGCTCAGCGCATCACAGAGGTGATTGTCTCTAGAATGGAGGCATACATTCCTCGTTCTTTCTCTACTCCTTACGCTAAAAAGCCTTGGTTTAATCACGCTTGTTCTCGTGCTGTCAATGATAGAGAGGTAGCTCACAAAAGGTACCAGAGCCTTCAAACTAATGCTAATTATGAACTTTACATTTCTGCCCGAAATCGTGCCAAATCTATTCTCCGACTAACCAAAAATTCTTTCATTAATAGAAAATGTCAAACTCTTGCTTTTCTAACTCTTCCTGTGACTTCTGGCATCTAGCCAAAACATCTCCTACAACTTCACTTATTCATCTTTCCCTCCACTCCTGAGTCCTGACGGCAACACTGCCGTCTCATCTATCTCTAAGGCTGAACTCTTCTCTCAAACTTTTTCTAAAAACTCCCCTCTGGACGATTCTGGGCATATTCCTCCTACTCATCCCCCCTCTGACTCCTTTATGCCTGTTATAAAGATTCTTCAAATGATGTTTTCTATGCCTCTGGCCTCAATCCTCAGAAGGCTTATGGACCTGATGGAGTGCCTCCTATTGTCCTTAAAACTGTGCCTCCGTGTCACCCTGCCTGGTCAAACTCTTTCGCCTCTCCCTGTCAACATCTACCTTTCCTTCTTGCTGGAAGTATGCCTTCATACAGCCTGTACTCTAAGAAGGTGAACGCCCAATCCCTCAAACTACCGTCCTATTGCTTTTACTTTCTTGTTCATCTAAAGCTTTTCAATCAATCTCAACTGGAAGATTCAAAAGCACCTTCCACTTCTGACCTTCTATCTGATCGCCAGTATGGGTTCCGCAAGGGCGTTTTACTGGTGATCTCCTAGCCTTCTTAACTGACTCTTGGTCATCCTCTCTTACCTGTTTCTGGTGAAACTTTGCTATTGCGCTGGACATATCAAGCTTTTGGTAGGGTCTGGCACAAATCTTTGCTTTCTAAACTACCCTCCTACGGTTTCTATCCTTCTCTCTGTACCTTTATCTCCAGTTTCTTTTCTGACTGTTCTATTTCTGCCGTGGTAGACGGTCACTGTTCTTCCCCAAATCTATTAACAGTGGTGTCCCACAGGGTTCTGTCCTATCTCCCACTCTTTTCTGTTGTTCATTGATGATCTTGTTTCCAAAACGAACTGTCCTATCCATTCCTACGCCGATGATTCCACTCTGCATTATTCAACTTCTTTAATAGAAGACCCACCATTCAGGAACTTAACGACTCAAGGCTGGAGGCTGCAGAACGCTTAGTCTCAGACCTTACTATTATTTCCGATTGGGGCAAGAAGAACCTGGTGTCCTTCAACGCCTCAAAACACCGTTTCTCCACCCATCCACTCGACACAATCTTCCAAACAACTATCCCTATTCTTTGACAACACCCAGCTATCAACTTCCTCAACACTAAACATCCTCGGTCTATCCTTAACTCAAAATCTTAACTGAAACTTCATATCTCATCTCTTACTAAATCAGCTTCCTCGAGGCTGGGCGTTCTGTACCGTCTCCGCCAGGTCTTCTCCCCTGCACAGTTGTTGTCCATATACAGGGCCTTGTCCGCCCTCGTATGGAGTATGCATCTCATGTGGGGGCTCCACTCACAGCTCTTCTGGACAGAGGAGGCTAAGGCTCTTCGTCTCATCAGCTCTCCTCCTCATACTGATAGTCTTCTGCCTCTTAAATTCCGCCGCAATGTTGCCTCTTTCTATCTTCTATCGATATTTCCACGCTGACTGCTCTTCTGAACTTGCTAACTGCATGCCTCCCCCTCCCGCGGCCCTGCTGCACTGACTTTCTATTCATGCTCATCCCTATACTGTCCAAACCCCTATGAAGAGTTAACCAGCATCTTCACTCTTTCATCCCTGACGCTGGTAAACTCTGGAACAATCTTCCTTCATCTGTATTTCCTCCTGCCTACGACTTGAACTCTTTCAAGAGGAGGGTATCAGGACACCTCTCCTCCCGAAATTAACCTCTGATTTTGGACACTCCTTTAACCTCTGTTCGGGAGCAGTGAGTAGCGGGCCTTTTTTTTCTTTTTTTTTTTCTTTGCGCCCTTGAGCTGTCTCCTTAGCTGTAAAAAAAAAAAAAAAAAAAAATGGCACACACCACATGACTGCTAAGCCTATTCCACTCATCCACCACTCTGTTAGTAAACCAATTTTTGCCTATATCCCTGTTGAATCTGTACTTATCCAGTTTCAACCCATTACTTCGTGTCCTGCCCGTTTCTCTTACCAAAAAAACCTTATGAATATCCCCTTTATTAAAGCCCTTCATCCATTTATAAACCTCGATCATGTCTCCACGCACCCTTCGCCTTTCCAGAGAATGCAAGTTTAAATGTTTGAGTCTTTCCTCGTAGGAGAGTTTCTCAACCCCTGAATCATCTTTTAGTCATCCTCCTCTGCACCGATTCTAACATTTTGATATCCATTCTGTAGTAAGGTAGGAAAGATATGGTTTGATGCTTTATTGCCAGTGTAACTACACACTGCTTATTAGTGCTAAGGACCAGCTCATTTTCAGAGGTTGTGTCACAACCAACTGAATGAGTTAAATTTAATACAACTTTGAGTGACAGGCTCTCTAGCACAGGTGCAGGGTTCATGGAAGCAAAGATGAGTGTCAAAGCAAGTTGCAGCTGTGGTTTAAAATCTGTTGTCATTGTCGTGGAGTGGCCTTGTATGGAAGCTTTCTTGCATTTCTCATACTGTGATTATTATGCATTTATAAACATATCAGAAGCTGTACAGAGTGGACCATGATGGGAAGCCTGGCAGCTCGTGGTGAGGTCTTTTGAGGAGGTTGCTGCTGTGATCACAGCAGTCCCACTGCAGGGCATAGCGGCTGGGTTACCACTTGTCAGAATGTCTCCCCAGTTTACTATTGGCGAAACATTACCCAGGACATGAAACATTATGTATGTAAATATTGTTTATGTATTGCATGAAATACCTGATCACAAGTAGTGCATCTTTACAGAAAGTTGATACAATTAAAATGATTGTTAGCTAATTCAATACTCTCCAGAATTGTTTTGCTGAATCCTCAAGCAATTTTCTCACAGTTTTCACATTTGTTTTCTATATTGAAACATGTAGTAAGTGCCAGCACTACACGCCAATGAAGACAAAGGCCCCAGAGATGTCCCATAAAGGTGAAGGAGCTGTTGAACTTATAGGAGTCGACTTGGTCGGTGAGGATCAGATATGTGAAAAGTGTTACCGGGTGGTTTGGCTTGGGTTTCTTTTAAAATGGTACAAGTATTAGGTAAACAGGTACAAGTATTAGGTAGGCAAAAAAGTTAAGAAATCAAATGTACATATATTCCAACACACACACAGACACATAATTCCTAACTCTTAGAATTTGTCTTCTCGCAAATTTATAATAGCACAAAGGAAAACTGTTAGTTCTTTTAACATTCATAAGGTTTTGTTGGTAAGAGAACTGGGTAGGACACGAAGTAATGGGTTTAAACTTGATAAATTCAGATTTAACAGGGACATAGGCAAAAATTCGTTTACTAACAGCAGTCATGTGGTGAGTGCCAATACAATTGTCACATTCAAAAATAGATTAGATAAATTCATGGACAGCGATACCAGGTGGGGTTAGATACACGGGAGCTTAGGCTAAAAGGAACTGTTTTGTATAGCTTACCGGCCTCCTGCAGATTCCAACGTTCTTATGTTCTTATTAGGCTCATATTTCATACACAAGGATACAACAACTGAGTGATTCAAAGTTAGATTTTGAAGCTGAAATCGCACTATCTCTGCTCAAGCTTAAATTTACATGATCCTTTCAAAAACTTATCCCTTGCATAATTGTAGAACTCCCTTGCACACACATATATGCATGCATATCTATATACATGCTTTTGTCCAAGTATAGTTACTGTTGTAGGTCACGAGACAGGTCAGATACCATTTTGATGTCTTGTGAGCCTTTTCTGGGTTGTGCTTTTGGAATGCCTGGTTTTGGTTGCAACTCTCATCTATATCTCTATATATAGGCTGTTCTTCCGCCTGATGCTAAACTCATATAACATTCCAAGTGGAGCCTTCACATTGTATGAAACCTCTTTGAGTTTTCTTACAAAGTCTCACCAATTTAATCAATCTCTCAGGAACCATCTGCCTTTTTTTTCAACTCTGTCAAATGCCTTGCTTAAAACTTTGTACATAATTTATGTGAGCTACCTCAAATGCCAGCCGTCTTACTCTTTTGGGTTTACTTTATGATAATTGTAAATATGAAAAGAACAATGCTTTATAATGCATGGTAGTTAGCTCTCATTGTTGTTCATGGAACACAATCTTTCTCTCTCCTGGGTTATAATGCACTTTCTTTGCCTGTATAATTTGATCTAGCATGGGTGATTTATCTAGCTTTACCTAGTGTCTGCACAAGCTGATGTAATTGGTTATGTTGGGTTTTGATGGCTTTGCATGATGTATTTTTTGCTTTCTGCTTTATTAAACTATCCAGTCCAATGGCTGTTAGTGATGAAGGCTACAGGTACATTTGCACGTTTGTCGACTTCTACACAAAGTTTGTCGACTTTTTCCCACTTAGAGATCAGACAGCTTATGGGGTGTCCAGGTGCATACGCTCCTTTATCCACAGGTAAATTTTTATCATTAGTTTCCACACTTGGATGAAATATTTACTGCCATGTCATCACTACTTTTGAATGTAATTTCAAATAGTCAGTTTGGATGCTAAACAATCCATCTTAAAAAAGGTATCCTGATGTCAAGATTAATTTAGTTTTCATTGTTTTCCTTTGAAGTTTACCTCATCATCACCGTGACTGATTTTTTGCCTTCAAAAAATATGCAAACATTCAACAATCTGATGTAATAAACAAAACATATTCATCATTGGTAGAATCATTAAAAAAAAAATCTGTCATACAATCCATCCAATGATATTTTCCTATTTTGAAAATTAGTGAAACGGAATGAGTCCAAGCTGTGAGTTTGCTACTGGTAATCATTATTTATTTAATCATGTATTACCACAATTGTTTTGAGGTTGCAGCATGTTTTGTCATCAATGCATGTAAAAGTCCGTGCAGTCGTACCACTCCATATATTTATCTCTGTTTGTTGCTTCTCACAACTGTTTTATTTCATCAATTGTATTTCAATTAAAAGCTCACTTTAGTTCTTGTATAAAAATTATTTGCCTTGCCATATTGTTTGAACTAATTATGAAATTTAATCATAACCATCAATTGATTATGTTTAGGCATAATATAAGAATGTGATACAAAGATGCAGATTTTTTTCATGTAATGACATCTGCTTTCCTTAGGTGGGGCAAGCCTGGCAGGATCCTGAGTGATCAGGGACGTGAGTTTTGTTCTCCGGTAAGTCTTTATGTTACTGTTATTTATGTTGTAATTCATGGAATGGTCATCAGGATGTAATGTTATATTCAGGTATGCCTGAGAGGTGCATTATTACCAATACAGTTGTCGAGGAGGACATTTACATCATCTAATGCTCCGTTAGCTTTAAGATGCCGAATGAACCTCAGGTATTATTAACACTGCAAATAAATGATACTATTATAATACCTTTTTTACTGCTGATAGTTATGCTTCTTTATTTCCCACAGATCAATGACGAACTCTGCCAGTCCTACGGGATCCGGAGGAGTATCACGTCTGCCTACCATCCGCAGACTAATGGACTGGCAGAGATAATTAACCAGACTCTGAGACCAGGCTTTCCAAGCTCTGTAACGCGACCAAGACCGACTGGTCAAACTTCCTGATGAAATCGCCTATAGCATCCGCACCCAAAAGCAGCGGACCACCGGGTTCACACCTTTCCGGTTGATGTTTGCTCGTGAGCACCGGCCACTTCACCAGGTAACCACCAGTGTTTGATTTAATATAAGAAATCAACCCTATTGGTTCCATTAAAATATGAAGCCATCACTTTCAATCACAAACCAAAAATATGAAGAGTTGTTCTGTGCCTAATGACCGTAATTTCAGTTCAATTGAAATAAATATTTTAGGAAGAAATTACATTTGCTCCTGAGGCTTCTGCACAACCAGAGGGAAGGAGTACCACACCAGAAGTAAGTAGAAAGTAGATTCATATGTAATGTGCAAATTCTGGAAGAAAAGTGTATATCTCACAAGAATTGAAAACATGTCTAGTACCTCTCAAGTAATCTTCTTTTGCAGTTTCTTTTGTTACAGTTCTTGAAGAACTTGTTGAACTGCCCTCTTCCGAGGACATTGCGGAGTGTTTCAAAGAGCAGGACCAGAGGCGGAAGAACTGCACTCAAGGTCTGGCTGAGGACGTCATGTGTTATATTTCCTGATGCTAATGTTCTTAAGTCTGGCAGTAGTACCGAAGAAAAATACCATAACTTTTACATTGATGATATAATTTATGTTTCAGCATAGTACATTCATTGCCAGATTGACTCTCTGCTTTAGCGCGACTTTATTCGGTCTCCAAACTATTTCAATGTAATGACTGCAGATATATGGCCAGATTAAACACTCGACGTTTATTCCAATTCAAGTCCTGCTACATAGGATCATTCTTTCATCCATATTGTACCATTACATTACAAGCATCTTTGCACAAGGAAATGTATATTTCAGTACAATTAATCCGGTCATCATAGTGCTATCAATGCTTATGCTTTTACTTTTATTATGCAGCGGGAACAGAGAGTTGAAGCAGCCCAAGAAAAGCAGAAGGCTGAGTACAGGAACAGGAAAGCAAGAGGAGTGAAGACCTTCAGCTTCTGTAGGGATGAAGGTTCTTAAAAGAAACCTTCGCAATGAGACTCGAAGGTGGGATAATGGAGCAGAAGTGGACTGGTCCAAACAAGTGAGTACTGATGTTAAAGGAATTGTATTTTGTGTGTGCTCCATTTTGTCATTTAGGTTTCTGTAACCTACTGACACTCAACAGAGTCCTTGACATCGACTCCTCAAACCGTGTGGCACTTGAGGCTGTGAGCAATGGGAAGAAGCTCAAGAGCTGTACTCCATACAACAACCTGAGGCCATTCCTCCAGAGCCAGTTGCACTGTGACAGGTGTGTACAGCTATTACCAGTTGTGCGGTTGTGATGTGGTGTTCCTTTCTTATATTTAACTATATGCTCATACTCTATGTGCTTATTATGCTTTTACTTTGATAAGTAAGTAATTTTCATTGCATATGGTTTGAGCTGTCAACTTGTTGCAATTTATGGCTGTGTTTGCATGTAATGTTACATTTTTGTAACAAGTGTAGAAAATCTTGAACATGTAATGATAGCAGGTAATTATCATAGTTTTGTGTTTCACTAACCTGCATATAGCTTGTACTGAGGTGTAATTACAGTAATCACCATAGGTGAGTATTTTTTCCCAGCTCATCAATATATAATTGAAAATCATTCATATCTTACTCTCTTGTCAGGAGGGTTCAGGTAGAAGAGGAAGGTAGGCTTTATCTTTAAATTAGTTTTTTCATGAACCATCTTTCAGACACTTATTGGACCACAGAGATGGACTGCAGCCTCCAGCATTCAGGACCTGTGCAGCCATCACCTGACACTCACAGTAAGGAGTCACTTACATAACTATATTATTTTTTTTCTGACTCAGAAATTTGTTAAAGGAAGTTTCTGAGCTTGAATGAAACTAAGGGAAACAAACAAGCAAACCAGTGAGGGTGATATAGTTTAAACTTTTGACATACTTGATACTAGGAATTGTTTCGAATCCTGGACAATTTTCAAGGTTTAATAATCCTTGGATATTTTTGCACATCCATCCCAGGAAATCCTGCAATGAAATTGGCACAAAAATAGGGGCAAATTTGACTGCAGGATGGTTGTGGACTTATGGTTCTATTTATATTCATATACAGGGTGTCCTGTGAGGAATGTTTTGTATGTGTGTGAAGGAAGGATTTACTGTTTAGGTATTCTCTTGAGTATTATAAAGCAGCCATGGCACTCCTGTTACCTGTAACAGAGCTCGTATAATGAACACCATGTTTGCATATTCCACGTTGTTGTATGTATACGGCATTGAAATGAGCGTAACAACTTAACAAAATTACAAAAAAGTAGCACACTTTCCCTCCTCGCGTGAGTGGCCGACTAGTGATGGTTGACAGTAAACTGTCTGTTTGTCTGTCTGTCTGCCTGCCCACACAACTGAACAGTGTTGTCATAGTTCCCAATGTTTTAGCTACTGATTATTTTTACTACATTTCCTGTCATTGTTATCTTTTCATTGCACTGAGTATAAATGGAAACACCATCATCATCTTTCATCGACGCCTGCTCCTGGGAGCTCCCACAAAAGGATGGCCATGGCAGAAGAGCTCCAACTTTCTCTATCCTGACCCTATCCTTGCCTGCTCAAAGTTCCCCACTGATTTTTCACCCTCTCCTCACATACTCTTGCATCCTATCTCCATTTCACTGAGGTCGTCTCAGCATTCCCTCCCTCTATCTCACTCACATACACCCTTCTGGTCATCTTACTCACTCCATTCGCTCCATGTGGCCAAACCACTTTAAAGTCTGTCATTTCATTTGTTCCACCACTCCACACTTCTTCCCTTCTCCCCGTGACACATTCCAAAACGCTCATACACGCTTTCGTATCTCATTCCATCCATTCTACTCACACCACAAGCACTCCTCAAATAACTCATTTCCACTGCCTGCACTCTAGACCTCTGACTTTCATTCCAGGCCCACGTTTCACTTGCATATGTGAGGGTTGGCACTATGATTGTATTTCAAATCCTCTTACCTCCATGCTCACACTTCTGCCATTCGTGATTCGTCCCAAAGACCCTACCACCCTTCTTCCTTGCGTGTAAATGCCCTTTCTCTTATCTCTCCTCCATACCACCATGCTTACACATAACTGATCCAAGGTACTTAAACTCGTTGACCTTTCCATTTCTTCACCATTCAAAATTATTTTGCATTCCTTTTCACATTCAATTCCCATTCTATATGGGGATACAAAATCGACAACCTCACTTCTACTTCGCTCACAAACCATCACTTTACTTTGTTGACGTTTACTTTCAGCTTTCTCCTTTTACAGACACTATCAAAACACTGACCAAATTTTGTAAGTCACTTCCATTTTCTGCAATGAGCACTATGTCATCAACAAACAGTATTGAGTTCAGTACCCACTTCCTTCCCTCAGCAAACATTTTATCCAACTTCCCAACTTTGCCCTTCATTTCTCTCATGACGCCATCCATATAAATATTGAAATAGAAACAAATTTTTATCAACGATAATGAACTATAATTTACATTGTCATTCGCATTGGAATTCAGAAGTAGAACAAATATAAAGTAGTAAACGAAGCAAATTTTATCTCTTAGTCTCATTCCTTTTACTTTGTTGAGGAACAAAGTATGCTGAAAATTTTGGAATAAAACATTAAGTGGAATTAATCAGACAGTCAATCTACAGTAATATTTCTGCATATCTATTAATGTTACACATAAAAATCTGAAAGGGAAGCTAGGTATACGTGCAATTCTAGACAATTGAAAATCCTGGAATTCCAGGGATACCATGATTACGGCTAATATTTTCCCGTAATCCTGGACAAAGGTAAAGGTCCAAGACGATAATCCCTACTTGATACCCAGGTATTACTCACGCCCAACTTCGGGAAAGAAAGTATGCTGTTAAAATTCCTCAGCGTATGTGCTAGACATTTGTTGTGTTAGAAAATTGACAATACTGTCCACTTTAGATTGTGGTGACATTACTGCTGTTTATAATATACAAAGGGGTTCATACTGCATCTGCAAAACTTTGAGGTGAGCCATGCTGCAGTAATGTAAACACCCTAACACATCATTCACCCTTCCCAAGGTTGCCTGCTGAACTGAATAGCCTGAGGACAGCAGCACTGTGAAGTTCGTTTGGCTCCCTTCCCTGCAACGAGAGGTTCTCTGGCCCCTGCCCATGGAAACCAAGGAAGCGGCAAGGAAGTATCCATTGAAGGGAAGTGGTTGACAGACCTCCACATAGATCATGCACAGCATTTGCTTGGAATCAGTTTCCTCAATGTTTCAGGTTTCCAGTCTACTGTTGTCTTTCAAACTGCAAAATGTGCATGTTAAAAGTCCCAGTAATTGCTTTGTCCAAATTTTACATGTACACAACAATCACTGGCTTACAGTAAGTAACCTTCAATGTAATGATAACACTCTCAAGGTTTATGACAGCTTAAACAACAGCTTGGGAATCTCAAACAATTTTGATTGCCAGCTGGCTGCTCTACTAAACTGTAGTTCACAATTTAAAGTAGAATATGTAAAAGTTCAGCAGCAGGAGGGACACTCAGATTGTGGTTTGTTTGCTATTGCTTTTGCTACCAGTCTTTGTTTTGGCGTCCCACCTGCAACTCAAAATTTTGTTCAGAAAGACATGAGGAGCCACCTTGCATCCTGCTTTCGGAAGGGGGTACTGAACCTTTCCCAGTCTTTCCTCTACCATTACCCCTACAAGTAGCAAGTGTTATGTTGTGGATTTGTGTTTACAGTGTAGGAGGCCCAAGTCTGACAATGGCAGTTTGATCAAGTGTATGTTGTGTAACAGCATGTATCATGCTACATGTGGGGGTTTCTACTGACATTTTGTTTGTGCTGCATGTCAGCAGGAAATAATGTACCTTTATATATTTCTCTCTCTCTCTCTCTCTCCTGTGGCAGAGTCCCCGTCGTAGGTGTGACTATTGTTATACCGGAGCTGGAGTTAACGACATCACAGCTGCCCTGGATACGGTCTCTGCTGAGGCTTCTAATGACTCCCTGTTTGTTCTCCACACAGGTACGAATGCCATCACCACAACCCGGTCTGAGGAACTGCTGGACAAGTACTCTAGGCTTATCCATCAGTACAAATCTAAATCCCCCTAACATTTCGATTTCAGGAGTTCTACCACGGAAGTGGACAGAGAGTGACTTCTTCAGCAAGGCTTTCAGACTCAACAACTGCTTACAGATTCTTTGCAGGAGCTTGACGTTGAGTTCTTTAATGCCTGGGACAATTTCTATGGCCAGAGTGAGCTCTTCCACAGGGCGGAATACACCTGTCCCCACTGGGGCAGCCAGATCTGGAAGGCTCCTAAACGACGCAGTACGTGACACCCGATAAAAAACTCTCTGCCACGTCCCTCCAACCCGCCCGTGTAAATAGACGCCACGTATCGCAACAAACGCGAGACTGTGAATCCGCAAGTACCACCACCTCAATTACCAAGCCTCAAAATAAAGTCCTTAGTTTCAATGCGCAGAGCCTAAAAACTTCGATGAATTGAAATGTATTGCTCTAACAGAAAATTTTCTACGTCATTGCTATAACAGAAACATTTATCAACACCACAAATATTGATTTAAGTTCAGAATACAATATAGATGGCTACAGACTCTTCAACTAAAACAGTGTTAACCGTAGACATTCCTGGATGGTTTTCAAACAGTACACTTCGACGCCACACATATAAGCAGCTGTTTGAAGAAATGAATGATGAACAATATGAAGGAGAATGCAGTGACAAGAACACAGTTAATGTGCCATTTTTAAGCTGTGATACCAAATGGCTGATACAAGGACGCGTCATCAAGAGACTAATTGAAAACTGGAATGAACTTAAATGCTACTTCAGGTTGGCAATGCAAGAAGGGACACCAGAAGTGAGATACAGAGCAAGAATGATGCATGATATGCTTTCTGATGATATTCATTACCTCTTTCATTTTTCTTTCCCCTCTTCTGTCAGAGTTTGAGAAAGTAAATACATTTTTTTTCAGTCAACTAATACGGATCCAGAAGCAATGACAATGGAGCTAGATATTCTTTATAAAGGACTTAAGTCCAGAGTTTTCAACAAGCATGATGATAAATTATCCATAACCATGAGTGATTTGGGAGCACACTTTATGAATGAGCTCACACGTTGCTCCAGGGACAAGGAATCAAATCTGGCCTTTAATAATGTTGTCACAGGACAGAAAAAACGCTGCCAATACTTTATTCGGGACCCGGTACCGGTACCGGGTGCCGAGGAAATCATTACAAATCGGTACTGCTCAGTGCCGAGTGCTCATATAACACCATCGGTACTGGCCCCGCTACAAGTGTCGAAATACTAACGGTACCATCATTTCCGTTTAGGTTCACAGTGCCGGCGCTTATAGGGACAAGCTCGCCCGCCATGCTTGGCTGTGTGGTGTTGGGCCCGGCTCTGGGAGTCGCTGCATGTCCGTCTTCCCGCCAGTTTATCCTGCCTGATGTTTCCATCCCCCCATTCGGTTCCATTATTTTATTAACTTATCTATTAGATAATTTTCATATCCGATTTTTTATATATATATATATATATATATATATATATATATATATATATATATATATATATATATATATATATATATATATATATATATATATATATATATATATATATATATATATATATATATATATATATATATATATATATATATATATATATATATATATATATATATATATATATATATATATATATATATATATATATATATATATATATATATATATATATATATATATATATATATATATATATATATATATATTCATGTACAACGCCTTGCTATTTCTGGGATTCTTTACTCAGTAAGGGTACTGTAATCAAATACCTTTAAAACATCAACTATGGGCATTACGTATCGAACCCCATTGTCCGATACACCCATGGACCCACAAGGTCCATGTGTATTCTTCTCAAATGAGCGGTGACGTCTGGATAATGGCGCTATGGAGCAGGGTGCAAGTTCCCAACTCACTTTTAAAACGACTACCATGACGCACTTCCTTACATAAGTTTTACATCCCGTTTCATTCCAGGCCAGAAAGCGAACTTTCTACACCGACATAACGTAACTTTGGTTCCTCCGTGCCCTGCAGTGGCGACGAATGAGCCAGAGTTATCGCCTTGAAATACTTGGGGGTAGAATCACCACCTTAGTGGCTTCTCCGCACGGATTCACTAAAACATTATTTTCCACCTGCAACTCTGGCAGGGGCGGCATCTCACATTATGCCCATCTTCAACACAATATAACACATTTTCCACCTGTACCTCTAATAGGGCGTTTTCAACACAATATAACACATTTTCCACCTGTACTTAACAGGGCGGCATCTCACATTATGCCTTTTTCTCTGAGTCTTTGCTCAATTTTCATTCATGGGCTTCCTTCTTTAGCATACTTATATGCTGGCTGCTCATCATGCAGCTCACTAATCTCCTGCATACTCCAGTCAAGTGTGTGGCCAATACACTCACTATTCACGTCCATACATATCATATATTTTATTTTCATCTTTCGGCGCCTGTTTCTTTTCTACACTAGTACAATACCTTGCCCGTCATTATCCACGTGTTCCACGGTTTTTGTTGTTCCCCATCCACAAACATTATCGCGCGTGTCCTTCTAATTCAATCTCAGTGTCCTATTGAGCCTTCATCCTTGAAAAAAAAATCTGCTACTATATTTTCCTTGCCAGGCAAATGATTGATTGTGAAACCATACTAAAGGTCTGTGATCCGTGTGGATCTCAACAGGGTAACCCAGTATTAGTGGGCGGTTTACGTGTAACCCATAAATCACAGTTAAAGCCTCTCGTTCAACTATACTGTACCGCTGTTCTGCCGTATTCAATTTCTCACAAAAAAAGATACAGGTCTTAGTATATTATCATTATCCTGTTATTGCAATACTCCACCAGTATTGTAGTAGGACGCGTAGAGTGACTGTACCAAGCATTCTATCCTTAAGGGTTGAGAACGCAATTTTTGTTTCATCCGTCCATATGAGTGAAGTTTTATCTTTTTTCTTGAGTGTACCTTTTCTTCCTTTGTAAATCTTTAGAAAAGGAGCAACAATTTGTGAATAATTTGCAATAAGTTTGCGATAATAATTAGACAATCCAAGAAATGACTGTAAATCATGAACAGTTTGGGGGGCCGGGACGTTTTGTATGGCCTCCAGCTTGCTAGATTGAGGTCTTATTCCCTCTGAGCTGATGGCATGGCCCAGGTAATCTACTATGTCCTTTAAAAAATTACACTTCTCCATCTTAAGAGTCAGTTTGGCTTCCTTTAAGCGATCCAGAATGTGTTCTAAGTTATCTGCGTGATTAGAAAATATATCGCCCAGGATAAGTATGTCATCAAGTTACACCTGAACATTGTTACCAATAGTCCTGTAAGGACAGTGTTTATTATTTTCTTGAAGCAGGACGGGTGTTTTAAGGTCAAAGGAGGAAGTAAATTCCCAATGCCCTGCTGTTGAAGAAAATGGCGTCTTCTCTCTGCTGATTTAATTTAGGGGGATTTGATAGTAACCCTGTTTCAAGTCTAGGCATGAAAAAAGCTTACTATCTCCCAATTGATTGAGTATGGTGGTTATATTTGGGAGTGGGTACCGGTCGTCCCGTAGTGTTTTATTAAGTCCCCGGAAGTCCAGACAAAGTCGTAGTACTCCATCTTTTTTTTGGTAGTGGGATAAGTGGGCATTATAGATCGCGAAGGGCGAATCACACCTGTTGCTGGAGCGATATAAGTTGTTCATTTACTCTGTCATGATAACTGATAGGAATGTTATAGGACGCCTGTACAGTACTTCATCAGTGTTTTGCTTGATGGTGCTTAGGAAATAGGGCGTTACTGTTAATGGTTCTTGTTCTGTGGAAAACACTGTTATATATGTATCTATTAAGGACTTTAAGACCTGATTTTCTCTCTTCACTTTGGAATTTAGCGTCAACAATTTGATAGAGGCTTTTCTTCCTTACTTCAAGCTCTGCAGGCTTCAAGTCTGTCTTAGCTGTGTCAGCAGTCTGTACACTAGATACTTGTGGCAGATCAGCGTATAGCTCATGAGTGACAGGCTTCACAAATCCTAACGTTGTATTATCATCTATCTTTACACTCACTTTCAATATTCAAATACGGCACAATGATATAAGATCTTTGATTGTCAGATCGGCACAATGACATAAGATCTTTGATTGTCAGGTGAAGGGGTTAACTTAACTATCCCTGAGCACAAGACTCTAGCCTGAGGAGTACTAACACAAGGCTCAAATAAAGCTTTAACTTGCCTACTGTTATGTAACCTGCAACATATGCATGCAGTTGCAAAGGTTCCGCTGTTTGGCAACGTACGGCCTTATTTTCAGTGAGACTTTCTTCATTTCCATCTACATTTAGCTAAGATCCTTCACCCTAGATATAAGACATATTTTTCCTGGCATAATTGTCTGGTTTCCCTTCTATTATCAGTTTTCAGCTTCGGTCTTTGTTCCTCATTTAGTTGCAATGTTTTCAAAATAGTCTCGTGTTACACGACAAATCAGTACTCAACACAATAGGAGTCGGCAATTTACATCGCGTGTTATCAAAACTTCTTTTTCCTTCCATATTAACTTGTCTTTTACCGTCATTTTCAATATGGTATCTTTGCACTGAGACAATATTCACGGGTTTCGCTTCACATTCATTTACTGCGAGCCCAAATTTTAATAAATTCATCCGTTAAAACTCACACACGCTCCTGTTTCTAGGAGGCTGCCACTTTGCATATTTATTATCATGAGTAGTGTGATCTGCCCACCAAAGTTATTCTTGAGTTATGTTGATTATAACCTTCTTTTCATTATTTTTAAGGTCACTCCCTTGTTTGTTATAGCCTTCTTTTCCTCTTATTTAAGTGAGGCGGTTACTCCCTTGTTCGTTATAGCCTTCATCTTATTATATTAAAGGTTACTCTCTGTTAGTTATAACCTTCTTTCCTTATATTTATGTGAGGCTGTTACTCCCTTGTTCGTTACAGCCTTCATCTTTTCATATTAAAGGTTACTCCATGTTTTGTTCTTCGCTCATTTTCCGTTTTTTCCACTGCAAGTGTGCATATTTCTTTCTTTCTTTATTTATTATTCATTTATTTATTTAATGTTATTTGTAGTAGTTAACTGAGTGGGGTACCTACCCTGGCCTCCTCTTCCTCTGATTCTCTTACTTCATACATTTATCTTAATACTTCACACTATTGTCCATATGCTTCATTTTTTTTTCTCATTCTTGACTTTTATCTATACCTCACACTTTTCTTAGTATTTCACATTTTTCTAGATCATACTACACTTCCTACCTAGGGACGCGGGTTAGGCCTTTATAAAGTCACTCTGTGGCTGCATGCCTGCTGCGGCACACCACCACCCTGTGAGGCGTAGAGCCCCGTGTTCCCTCCATCCTGGGGTAACAATCCTAAAACAAACAAACCTGGGAGGCGGACGCTACTGCTGCCTGTCACCTGACACCCCTCTCACTGATGAGTGGATCACGGCGCCGGTGGAGAGACTGCCCATCCTCTCCACTCCGCCTGGGAGGAACTCATGAATTCTCGTTGAGTCGCTTGTGCTACCCATTGCACTACAGAACAACAGTGGTTGGCCAGAGTTTCATTACCATACCGTCAAAGTCCATGTCCTCCGGAAGAACCATTAGTTATATAATTAAATCGTCACTATTATTTCCGCCACTTAAAACGAGCAAAGCTTAATGAAAATAAGAGGCGTTTTCTCGTCAGAGTAAATTAGCAAAAGCACTGTAAGCATATGTCCCTATTTATCCCTCATATTGCTGCCGCCAGTTTTGGACCCTTCTTTCTTGTATTAAATCAACTCTTTTATCACTCATTAATTACTCAATAAATGATCTCACCGTCTCGTATCCCTGGTAGCGTGATCCGGCTTAAGTTGTTATTGGAGACTGGTGTTCGGGATAAACAAGGAAAAAGAAAATATACATTTATTTAAAATTAAATGAAAGTAATTGTTTTACGCAATATTCTATGCTCAGACGATCATAACACTGGCATCTTAAGCCATGGAAGCAACAGATGACAAACGACATGTCTTCAACATACTACAGAATGTGCTCAGTGGTTGCCACACAATAACACTCGTCGTTCCACAAGCAGTGGTTTGTATCTCTCTGCTTACATCACAATCATTATGTACTCTCTTCACAAAATCCTAACACATTCCTATAGTATAATTCCATTACAAGTCAGGGAAACACCAAATTATACAACACCCAGTGGTTTTACCTTTTTCTTTACATCCCTAACAAACAATCACAAACCTGACAAACACAAAATACTACTTCAAATCTCCTAAATAATAATATACAGGACAATACAGTAGGTTTCCCTTAGATTCTCGAATTTCTACTCACGATTAAGATCACAACAGCCATTCTCGGCTGAATGAGTAGCAGGTCTGCTTGAGGCGAGAACCAAGCTCGGTCTACCCATACCACTGATTTCTAGGCCACATTTTTCTTTGCTTGAGGCGGACTTACATCCTTGACACGCCCTTAATTTTCTACATAACCAATGGCCAATATTTCCTGTCACACCCGTTTGCTCGCTCATTATGTTGTATTGTTTTACTTCTCCTGATATTCGTGACTCAGTCTTAAGACATTCCCACAGTGATTTTTCTGTTAAATTATTGGCTCATAACATGTCGCCACGACTGACGTCACGGGTCAGAGTCTTTTTCAATGGTTGTTCACACTTTCTGACCACGCCTACTGGGTATCTGTTTTCTGTATCTGAGTATCTGTTTTCCTTTACCCTCGTTGTTTCCCCTCTTTGGTACTTGAGATGTTTACACTTATATATATGTCACCCTTTTTGTTAGTGTTTGTCCTGTCAGATGTTTACACAGGTGTATATCTCACTTCTGTTTCCTCGTCTTCTGGGTCCTGACAGGAGGAAGACGATTTAACTCAACCTATCCTGTAACGGCGACGGGACAGTGAGTCTCAAAAGGACCAAGGGCGACGGAGGCCTCTATAGTCACAACCCTGTCATTATTCTGTTATTACCAATATTACAAGATAATGCAATACATACAAAGAAATGGGGGGAATAAACATTTATAAATATATAGGCGACGGCAACACTCCCCTTCCTTCTACCAGTCACGAAACCTGTCTAGCGACATTCACATCAGCACTTTTCCCTACGTATCTTGATGCGTCACAGAGGCCACGACAGGGGGAAGATCGCAACCCCTTACAAACACAACGATTTGACACCCATCCTAACTAGTGTGTGTGTTGGGGAAATAAATTAAAGGGGCTTCAATACGACTGAGGAGGTGGTGGTTACAGGCATTGAGGATGACTTATCTGCCAGCGAGGTGATGTCTCATGGCTCCTGGGCTGGCTGTTCCATTCACAGGGATTTGAAGGTGCCGTGGGCACCACTGTTGGCTGTGTGAGCAGGGCTAAGGTATCAGATGACTAACTGTGGTAACCCTTATAAATCATGTGAACACTGTATTTTTAACTGGGAAGTTATATCCAGGAGAACAGCGCCTACCTGCGAGCAGGGCGAAGGGTATCAGATGACTAACCGCCCAGCGCGGTGGGGTGGGGGTTACCTGTGCAGCCGGAGGGTGAGAAGCAACGGATAGGAGAGAGGAGGAGTGCGTGCCGCTGATCGCCAGTTACCCTAACTAATAATTATGCAGGGAAGGTTATATCTTTCGACGACGGCTCGAACCTTCTCGATAGGTTTGTAGAGGAAAATTAATGTCCAGACGTTATTTGCTTGTTTTAGGGGCACTACAAAACAACATTATAAACGGATTATCAATGCCAAATTTTGTAAAGGGTTAGAGATATGACCATTTAAAAAAGTATCACCTGTAGGTGATATTAGGCTTTCCTGGGTTAAGTGACTGCCTTAAAACGGCTACATTTCAACATATTCTTGGAGTGATTTCTGGAGGTCTGTAGGTAACAGATATATTTAAATTGATTTTGCAATATTTACTCGCACTGAACAAATGTTCAACTTTACTGTCTCTTGGTGTTCTGTCAGTGGGTCGCAAATAGCTTTTGACCAAAGGGAAACCCCACCACCTCTACGGTTAACACTGTTTTAGTTGAAGAGTCTGTAGCCATCTATATTGTATTCTGAACTAAATCAATATTTGTGGTTTTGATAAATGTTTCTGTTATAGCAATGACGTCGAAAATGTTCTGTTAGAGCAATACATTTCAATTCATCGAAGTTTTTAGGCTCTGCATTGAAACTAAGGACTTTATTTTGAGGCTTGGTAATTGAGGTGGTGGTACTTGCGGATTCACAGTTTCGCGTTTGTTGCGATGCGTGGCGTCTATTTACACGGGCGGGTTGGAGGACGTGGCTGAGAGAGTTTTTGATCGGGTGTCACGTACTGCGTCGTTTAGAGCCTGAATCTGGCTGCCCCAGTGGGGACAGGTGTATTCCCCTGTGGAAGAGCTCACTCTGGCCATAGAAATTGTCCCAGGCATTAAAGAACTCAACGTCAAGCTCCCTGCAAAGAGTCTGTAAGCAGTTGTTGGGCTGAAAGCCTTGCTGAAGAAGTCACTCTGCCCACTTCTGTGGTAGAACTCCTGAAATCGAAATGTTAGGGGATTTAGATTTGTACTGATGGATAAGCCTAGAGTACTTGTCCAGCAGTTCCTCAGACCGGGTTGTGGTGATGGCATTCGTACCTGTGTGGAGAACAAACAGGGAGTCATTAGAAGCCTCATGGAGACCTTATCCAGGGCAGCTGTGATGTCGTCAACTCCAGCTCCGGTATAACAATAGTCACACATATGACTGGGGACTCTGCCACAGGAGAGAGAGATAGAGAGAGAGAGAGAGAGAGAGAGAGAGAGAGAGAGAGATAGAGAGAGTCAGAGAGAGAGAGAGAGAGAGAGAGAGAGAGAGAGAGAGAGAGAGAGAGAAATATATAGTTAAGAAGGTACATATTTCCTGCTGACATGCAGCACAAACAAAAATGCTGTAGAAACCCCACACATGTAGCATGATACATGCTGTTACACAACATACACTTGATCAAACTGCCATTGTCAGACTTGGCCTCCTACACTGTAAACACAAATCCACAATATAACACTTGCTACTTGTAGGGGTAATGGTAGAGGAAAGACTGGGAAAGGTTCCAGTACCCCTTCCGAAAGCAGGATGCAAGGTGGCTCCTCATGTCTTTCTGAACAAAATTTTGAGTTGCAGGTGGGATGCCAAAACAAAGACTGGTAACTTGTGCCTTGCTACTTAGGGAGTAATGGTAGAGGGAAAGACTGGAAGGTTCCAGTACCCCTCCGAAAGCAGGATGCAAGGTGGTCCTCATGTCTTTCTGAACAAAATTTTGAGTTGCAGGTGGATGCCAAACAAAGACTGGTAACTTAACTTGCTACTTGAGGTGCATGGTAAAGGGAAGAAAGACTGGGAAAGGTTCCAATACCCCTTCCGAAAGCAGGGATACAGAGGTGGCTCATGTCTTTCTGAACAAAATTTTGAGTTGCAGGTGGGATGCCAAAGTCAAGAGACTGGTAGCAGGTGGGATGCCAAACAAAGACTGATACAGCAAAGCAATAACAAACCAAACCACAATCCAATTATCCCTCCTGCTGCTGAACTTTTACTATTATTCTGCACTAAATTGTGAACTACTGATTTAGTAGAGAGCAGCCAGCTGGCAAATCAAATTTGTTTGAGATTCCCAAGCTGTTGCTTAAGCTGTCATAAAACCTTGACAGTGTTATCAAATTACGATTAGAAGGGTTGCCTGTACCAAGCCAGTGATTGTTGGGGTACATATGAAATTTGGACAAAGCAATTACTGGGACTTTAACTTCATCGCACATTTTGCAGTTTGAAAGACAACAGTAGACTGGAAACCTGAAACGATGAGAGCGATTCCAAGCAAATGCTGTGCATGATCTATGTGGAGGGTCTGTCAACCACTTCCTTCAATGGATGCTTCCCTTGCCGCTTCACTTGGATTTCCATGGGCGGGGGCCAGGGAACCTCTCGTTGCAGGGAAAGAGATTCCAGAACGAAAACTTCACGGAGTGCTAACTGTCCCTCCAGGCCTGGCCTTCAGTTCCAGCTGACGGCCTTTTAGGGAGGGTGTGAATGATGTGTTAGGGTGTTTACATTACTACTGCCGCTGTGGCTCGGCTCAAGTTTTGCAGATGCATTATGAATTGCTTTGTATATTATATAAACAGCAGCTAATGTGCCTACAATCTAAAGTGCATGAGCAATGCAGAGTTCCGGCGCCACTACTAAATACTCGCCTGCTTAGAACAGGCTGGGCCATCATCAGGCCCCACCTGGAAGAAGTCTTGGGCCGACCACCCGGCCCCACCAGGAAGATGCCTACCGGCGCAACAGGCAGCGACATAAAAAAAAAAAAAAAAAAAAAAAAAAAAAAAAAAAAAGCCTCAATTTGTAACACAACAAATGTCATAACACACACATACGCTGAGAATTTTAACAACAAAACTTTCTTTTCCCGAAAAGTTGGGCGTGAGAGGTAAGCCCTGGGTATCAAGTAAGGGATTATCGTCTTGGACCTTTACCTTTGTCCCGGGATTACAGGGAAAAATAGCCATAATCATGGTATCCACTAGAATTCCCGGGATTTTCAATTGTCTAAATTGCTTTACATTATACCTAGCTTCCCTTTCAGATTTTTGTATGTGCTTAACATCAATAGATATGCAGAAATATTACTGTAGATTGACTGTCTGAGTTAATTCCATAATGTTTTTATTCAAATTTTTTCAGCATACACTTTGTTTCCTCAACAAAGTAAAAAGTAAGAATAAGAGATAAAATTTCTTTGTTTACTACTTTATATTTGTTCTGCTTCTGAATTCAATGGAATGATCAATGTAAATTATAGTTCATTATCGTTGATAAAAAATAATTTGTTTCTATTTCAATATTTATATGGATGGCGTCATGAGAGAAATGAAGAACAAGAAGTTGGGAAGTTGGAGTAAAAAAATGTTTGCTGAGGGAAGGAAGTGGGTACTGAACTCAATACTGTTTGCTGATGACATAGTGCTCATTGCAGGAAATGGAAACTGACTTACAAAATTTGATCAGTGTTTTGATAGTGTCTGTAAAGGAGAAAAGCTGAAAGTAAACGTCAACAATCCTTCTCTAAATAAAGTAGTGATGGTTTGTGAGCAGAAGTAGAATGGGGTTGTCGATTTTGTATCCCCATATAGAGATGAGAATTGAATGTGAAAAGGAATGCAAAATAATTTTGAATGGTGAAAGAAATGGAGAAAGGTCAACGAGTTTAAGTACCTTGGATCAGTTATGTGTATAACATGTGGTGGTATGGAGGGAGAGATAAGAGAAAGGGCATTGCAAGGAAGAAGATGGTAGGGTCTTTGGGACGAATCACGAATGGCAGAAGTGTGAGCATGGAGGTAAAGATAGATTTGAGAAATACCAATAATAGTACCAACCCTCACATTTGCAAGTGAAAAGTGGGCCTGGAATGAAATTCAGAGGTCTAGAGTGCAGGCAGTGGAAATGAGTTATTTGAGGAGTGCTTGTGGTGTGAGTAGAATGGATGGAATGAGATGCAACGAAAGTGTGTATGAGCGTTTTGGAATGTGTCACAGGGTGAAAGGAAGAAGTGTGGAGTGGTGGAACAAATGAAATGACAGACTTTACAAGTGGTTTGGCCACTGGAGCGAATGGAGTAAGTAAGATGACCAGAAGGGTGTATGTGAGTGAGATAGAAGGAGAATGCTAGAGGACGACCTCAGTGAAATGGAGAGATAAGATGCAAGAGTATGTGAAGGAGAGGGTGATAAATCAGTGGGTAACTTTGAGCAGGCAAGGATAAGGTCTGGATAGAAAGTTGGAAGCTCTTCTGCCATGGCCATCCTTTTGTGGGAGCTCCCAGGGCAGGCGTCGATGAAAGATGATGATGGTGTTTCCATTTATACTCAGTGGAATGAAAATAGAATTTAATGACAGGAAATGTAGTAAAATAATCAGTAGCTAAAACATTGGGAACTATGACAACACTGTTCAGTTGTGTGGGCAGGCAGACAGACAGACAAACAGACAGTTTACTGTCAACCATCACTGGTCGGCCACTAAGCGAGGAAGGAAAGTGTGCTGCTTTTTTTTTGTAATTTTGGTAAGTTGTTACGCTCATTTCAATGCCGTATACATACAACAACGTGGAATATGCAAACATGGTGTTCATTATACGAGCTCTGTTACGGGTAACAGGAATGCCATAGCTGCTTTATAATACTCAAGAATACCTAAACAGTAAATCCTTCCTTCACACACACACACACACAAACATTCCTCCACAGGACACCCTGTATATGAATATAAATAGAACCACAAGTTCACAACCATCCTGCAGTCAAATTTGCCCTATTTGTGTACTAATTTCATTCCAGGATTTCCTGGGATGGATGTGCAAAAATATCAAGGATTATTAAACCTTGAAAATTGTCCGGATTCCGGAAACAATTCCTATTATCAAGTATGTCAAAAAGTTTAAACTATATCACCCTCACTGGTTTTGCTTGTTTGTTTCCCTTAGTTTCATTCAGCTCAGAAACTTCAGAACAAATTTCTGAGTCAAAAAAAAAAATAATATAGTTATGTAAGTGACTCCTTACTGTGAGGTGTCAGGTGATGGCTGCACAGGTCCTGAATGCTGGAGGCTGCAGTCCATCTCTGTGGTCAAATAAGTGTCTGAAAGATGGTTCATGAAAAAATTCTAATTTATAGATAAAGCCTACCTTCCTCTTCACCCTGAACCCTCCTGACAAGAGAGTAAGATATGAATGATTTTCAATTATATATGTTGATGGGCTGGGAAAAAAATACTCACCTATGAGTGATTACTGTAATTACACCTCAGTACAAGCTATATGCAGGTTAGTGAAACACAAAACTATGATGATTACCTGCTATCATTACATATTCAAGATTTTTCTACACTTGTTACAAAATGCTTAACATTACATACAAACACAACCATAAAGTGCAACAAGTTGACAGCTCAAACCATATGCAATGAAAATTGCTTACTTATCAAAGTAAGCATAATAAGCACATGAAGTATGAACATATAGTTAAATATAAGAAAGGAACACCACATCACAACCCACAGCTGGTAATAGCTGTACACACCTGTCTGAGTGCAACTGGCTCTGGAGGAATGGCCTCAGGTTGTTGTATGGAGTACGGCTCTTGAGCTTCTTCCCATTGCTCACAGCCTCAAGTGCCACACAGTTTGAGGAGTCGATGTCAGGACTCTGTTTAGTGTCAGTAGGTTACAGAAACCTAAATGACAAAAATGGACCACACACACAAAATACAATTCCTTTAACATCAGTACTCACTTGTATGGACCAGTCCACTTCTGCTCCATTATCCACCTTCAGTCTCATTGCGAAGGTTTCTTTTAAGAACCTTCATCCTACAGAGAAGCTGAAGGTCTTCACTCCTCTTGCTTTCCTGTTCCTGTACTCAGCCTTCTACTTTTCTTGGGCTGCTTCAACTCTCCTGTTCCCGCTGCATAATAAAGTAAAAGCATAAGCATTGATAGCACTATGATGACCGGATTAATTGTACTGAAATATAAATTTCCTTGTGCAAAAGATGCTTGTAATGTATGGTACAATATGGATGAAAGAATGATCCTATGTAGAGGACTTGAATTGGAATAAACGTCAGTGTTTAATCTGGCCATATATCTGCAGTCATTACATTGAAATAGTTTGGAGACCGAATAAAGTCAGGCTAAAGCAGAATCAATCTGGCAATGAATGTACTATGCTGAAACATAAATTATAGCATCAATGTAAAAGTTATAGTATTTTTCTTCAGTACTACTGCCAGACTTAGAACATTAGCATCAGGAAATATAACATGACGTCCTTAGCCAGACCTTGGAGGTGCAGTTCTTCACGCCTCTGGTCCTGCTCTTTGAAACACTCCGCAATGTCCTCGGAAGAGGGCAGTTCAACAAGTTCTTCAAAGAACTGTAACAAAAAGAAACTGCAAAAGAAGATTACTTGAGAGGTACTAGACATGTTTTTCAATTCTTGTGAGATAGACACTTTTCTTCCAGAATTTGCACATTACATATGAATCTACTCTACTTACTTCTGGTGTGGTACTCCTTCCCTCTGGTTGTGCAGAAGCCTCAGAACAAATGTAATTTCTTCCTAAAAAATATTTATTTCAATTGATCTGAAATTACGGTCATTAGGCACAAGAACAACTCTTCATATTTTTTTGGTTTGTGATTGAAAGTGATGGCTTCATATTTTAATGGAACCAATAGGAGTTGATTTCTTATATTAATTGAAACACTGGTGGTTACCTGGTCAAGTGGCCGGTGCTCACGAGCAAACATCAACCAGAAAGGTGTGAACCCGGTGGTCCGCTGCTTTGGGTGCGGATGCTATAAACGACTTCATCCAGGAAGTTTGGCCAGTCGGTCTTGATCGCGTTGCAGAGCTTGGAAGCCTGGTCTCCAGAGTCTGGTTAATTCTCTCTGCCAGTTCATTAGTCTGCGGATGGTAGGCAGACGTGATACTCCTCGGATCCCGTAGAACTTGCAGAGTTCGTCGTTGATCTGTAAGGGAATGAAGAGGTCAAAGTAGCAACAGTAATACAACAGGTGTTATAATAGTATCAGTTGTTTGCAGTGTTAATAATACCTGAGGTTTGTTCAGCATCTTAGAGCTAACGAAGCATTAGTTGATGTAAATGTCCTCCTCTGACAACTGTATTGGTAATAATGCACCTCTCTCAGGCATACCTGAATATAACATTACATCCTGATGACCATTCCGCGAATTACAACAGAAATAACAGTAACATAAAGACTTACCGGGAACAAAACTCACGTCCGTGATCGGTCAGGATCCTTGAAACTTGCCCCACCTAAGGAAGCAGATGTCATTACATATGAAAAAAAATCTACATCTTTTGTATCACATTCTTATATTATGCTAAACATAATCAATTGATGGTTATGATTAAATTTCATAATTAGTTCAAACAATATGGCAAGGCAAAGAACTTTTATACAAGAACTAAAGTGAGCTTTTAATTGAAATACAATTGATGAAATAAAACAGTTGTGAGAAGCAACAAACAGAGAAATATATGGAGTGGTACGACTGCACGGACTTTTACATGCATTGATGACAAAACATGCTGCAACCTCAAAACAACTGTGGTAATACATGATTAAAGAAATAATGATTACCAGTAGCAAACTCATCAGCTTGGACTCATTCCGTTTCACTAATTTTCAAAATAGGGAAAATATCGTGGATGGATTGTATGACAGATTTTTTTTTTAATGATTCTACCAATGATGAATATGTTTTGTTTATTACATCAGATTGTTGAATGTTTGCATATTTTTTGAAGGCAAAAAATCAGTCACGGTGATGATGAGGTAAACTTCAAAGGAAAACAATGAAAACTAAATTAATCTTGACATCAGGATACCTTTTTTAAGATGGATTGTTTAGCATCAAACTGACTATTGAAATTACATTCAAAAGTAGTGATGACATGGCAGTAAATATTCCATCAAGTGTGGAAACTAATGATAAAAATTTACCTGTGGATAAAGGGCGTATGCACCTGGACACCCCATAACTGTCTGATCTCTAAGTGGGAAAAAGTCGACAAACTTTGTGTATAAGTCGACAAACGTGCAAATATTTGTAGCCTTCATCACTAACAGCCATTGGACCTGGATAGTTTAATAAAGCAGGAAGCAAAAATACATCATGCAAAGCCATCAAAACCCATCATAACCAATTACATCAACTTGTGCAGACGCCTAGGTAAAGCTAGATAAATCACCATGCTAGATCAAATTATACAGGCAAAGATAAGTGCATTATAACCCAGAAGAGAGAGAGAAAAAAAAAGTGTGATCCGCGAACAACAATGAGGCTAACTACCATGCATTATAAAGCATTGTTCTTTTCATATTACAATTATCATAAAGTAAACCCAAAAGAGTAAGACGGCTGGCATTTGAGGTAGCTCACATATGTACAAAGTTTTAAGCAAGGCATTTGACAGAGTTAAAAAAAAAATGGCAGATGGTTCCTGAGAGATTGATTAAATTGGTGAGACTTTGTAGAAAACTCAAGAGGTTTCATACAATGTAGAAGGCTCCACTTGGAATGTTATAGGAGTTTAGCATCAGGCGGAGAAGAACAGCCTATATAGAGATATAGATGAGAGTTGCAGCCAAAACCAGGCATTCAAGCACAACCCAGAAAAGGCCCACAAGACATCAAAATGGTATCTGACCTGTCTCGTGACCTACAACAGTAACTATACTTGGACAAAAGCATGTATATAGATATGCATGCATATATGTGCAAGGGAGTTCTACAATTATGCAAGGGATACGTTTTTGAAAGGATCTTGTAAATTTAAGCTTGAGCAGAGATAGTGCGATTTCAGCCTCAAAATCTAACTTTGAATCACTCATTTGTTGTATCCTTGTGTATGAGAAATATGAGCCCAATAAGAACATAAGACCGTTGGAATCTGCAGGAGGCCATTGAGCCTATACAACAGTTCCTTTTAGCCTAAACTCATGTATCTAACCCCACCTAGTATCGCTGTCCATGAATTTATCTAATCTATTTTGAATGTGACAATTGTGTGGCACTCACCACATGACTGCTAAACTATTCCACTCATCCACAACCTTGTTAGTAAACGAATTTTTGCCTATGTCCCCAGTTCTCTTACCAACAAAATCTTATGAATGTTAAAAGAACTAACAGTTTTCCTTTGTGCTATTATAAATTTGCAGAAGACAAATTCGAAAGTTAGGAATTCTGTGTCTGTGTGTGTGTTGGAATATATGTACATTTGATTTCTTAACCTTTTGCTTACCTAATACTTGTACCATTTTTAAAGAAACCCAGCCAAACCACCCAGTAACACTTTACACATATCTGATCCTCACCGACCAAGTCGGCTCTATAAGTTCAACGGCTCCTTCACCTTTATGGGACGCATCTCTGGGGCCTTTGTCTTCATTGGCGTGTAGTGCTGGCACTTACTACATGTTTCAATCTAGAAAACAAATGTGAAAACTGTGAGAAAATTGCTTGAGGATTCAGCAAAACAATTCTGGAAGTATTGAATTAGCTAACAATCATTTTAATTGTATCAACTTTCTGTAAGATGCACTACCTGTGATCAGGTATTTCATGCAATACATAAACAATATTTACATACATAATGTTTCATGTCCTGGGTCATGTTTCGCCAATAGTAAACTGAGAGACATTCTGACAAGTAGTAACCCAGCCGCTATGCCCTGCAGTGGGACTGCTGTGATCACAGCAACAACCTCCTCAAAAGACCTCACCACGAGCTGCCGAGGCTTCCCATCATGGTCCCTCTGTACAGCTTCTGATATGTTTATAAATGCATAATAATCACAGTATGAGAAATGCAAGAGAAGCTTCCATACAAGGCCACTCCACGACAATGACAACAGATTTTAAACCACAGCTGCAACTTGCTTTGACACTCATCTTTGCTTCCATGAACCCTGCACCTGTGCTAGAGAGAGCCTGTCACTCAAAGTTGTATTAAATTTAACTCCTTCAGGTGGTTGGGACACAACCTCTGACAATGAGCTGGTCCTTAGCACTAATAAGCAGTGGGTAGGGACACTGGCAATAAAGCAGCAACCCATCTCTTTCCTACCTTACTACAGAATGGATATCAAAATGTTAGAATCGGTGCAGAGGAGGATGACTAAGATGATTCAGGGGTTGAGAAACTCTCCATACGAGGAAAGACTCAAACATTTAATCTTGCATTCTCTGGAAAGGCGAAGGGTGCGTGGAGACATGATCGAGGTTTATAAATGGATGAAGGGCTTTAATAAGGGGATATTCATAAGTTTTTTTGGTAAGAGAAAGGGGAAATACACGAAGTATTGGGTTTAAACTGGATAGTACAGATTCAACAGGGATATAAGCAAAAATTGGTTTACTAACAGAGTGGTGGATGAGTGGAATAGGCTTGATCATGTGGTGAGTGCCAATACAATTGTCACATTCAAAAAATATATTAGATAAATTCATGGACAGCGATACTAGGTGGGGTTAGATACACGGGAGCTTAGGCTCAAAGGACTGCCTTGTATAGGCCTACCGACCTCTGCAGACTCCTACGTCCTTATGTACATAAGGATGAAAAGTGGGATATCTTTATTTCTAATCAGTATACCATAGCATATCTTATACTACAGCCATGGCCATGAAATCAATCCTTCTCCCTTTCCTCTACTAATCACATTATCAAAATAAATCATCATTAAGCTCATGAGAGAAAATCATGAACACAAACTGCCGCAAAAGTGTACATTCTTCAACACATAACCACTTTAATTAATTTCAAATCTTGGCCTCTGTTTGTGCAGATAGCATCAAACAGAATTTCAAACAGATAATCAATCAAAACAATCACTTACCCTGTTCATCCCACTGGAAGAGGCATGCCCATCGCAATACTTTCCGCTGCTCAACACCCTTAAGTCAAGGCATGCCTTCTGGTCCTCAAGTAGATGATGAGTCGCTCATACATGATGTTGTCCTCAGCAAACCTCTGTCTGCAGGCCAACTCATACTCCTCAATAGTACAGTTGGACCTGATGATGAATTTTAATTATCAGTATTATGCTTCACTGCAACCAGTCAAGTAAAGTTGCATGTCAACAGCATACACTGAGAAAATAATGACATGTGGTAGGGTATGTCTTTTCTGAAACTATACGTGTTAATAAAACTTTCAGATATATATATATATATATATATATATATATATATATATATATATATATATATATATATATATATATATATATATATATATATATATATATATATATATATATATATATACCTTATACAATAATATAATACAATAAATATAACATACAATATGTAGAAGCACAAGCAGTAGAAAACCAAACGATGAACAGATGCTGAAACTAGTAAAGCTTGCCAGTGAACTAAATAATAATTACACTTACACTTAAGGGTTATGGGTTATTTTGTAGGCCTGGCCTAATAGTATAAACCCATGTCTTTAAGGTACTTGTCGAGTCTGGACTTAAACACATTCACCGAGCTTGCCTGTATGACGTGCTGTGGCAACTTGTTCCATTGGTTAACCACCCTCTGACTGAATTTTTTTTGGCGTAGCAGTAGTTTGGATCTTGATTTGAACAGCTTCATGGCATTTCCCCGAAGGTGTGTAGATGCTGCAGGCGTGAAGAACTGTGCACTTTCGATTGATTCCTTCCCTGTCAGTACCTTGTAGGTTTCTATGAGGTCTCCATGCACCTTCGTCTCTCCAGAGACTGGATATCAGTACAACTAGTCTTTCTTTATACGTCAGATGTTGCAGTCCTTTCACCAGTTTTGTAGCTCTACGCTGAATTCTTTCAAGGTGGGTTATGTCTTTACGATAGTAAGGTGCCCAGGCTTGTACACAGTATTCAAGATGCGGACGAACATAACACTTATACAGAATTTGAAAGCGGTCTTTTTCAATGCATACAAAGCTTCTTTTAAGAGAACATAACACATTATTTGCCCTTTTTGCTGCTTCCAAACACTGCTTACTGGGTTTCAAGTCTCTACTGATCTGTACACCTAAATCCTTTTCCAAACCATGTCTTGCACCACCAACACTCATGAAATAATCATGCTGGACATTATTACTTCCCATATGTAGAGTCTTACACTTTTCAATATTAAAGTCTAGAAGCCACTTAGTTGACCAGTCTTGTAAAGTGTCTATGTCAGTTTGTAAATCCTTAACATCTTGATCTGTTCTGAGTACATTCCAAACTTTAGTGTCGTCTGCAAACATCTTGACTTGACATTTCACTTCGCTAGGTATGTCATTCACAAATATTAAGAATAATGTTGGGCCCAACACTGAGCCCTGAGGCACTCCACTATCAACTTTGCACCAGTCTGAATATTCACCATGGACTCCCACTCTCATTTCCCTACCCATCAGAAAGTCTTCAATCCACCGTATCAGCAAACCCTTTATCCCATATGCTTCCATTTTGTAGAGCAGACGCTTATGAGGTACCGTGTCAAATGCCTTTTTAAAATCTAAATACACTGCATCAATATCATGTCCCATATCCAAAGCTTCGGTCCAATTTTCCAGTGTTTCTAACAAATTTGTTAAACAACTCCTGCCTTGTCTAAACCCATGTTGTTTTCAGTTTTCAGACATCAAATGCTTCATGATAACATCCCTAACAATCCCTTCCATGATCTTAGCCACAATACTTGTTAAGGCTACAGGCCTGTAGTTGCCAGGGCTCACTCTAGACCCTTTCTTATATTAATTAATTATATCCTTGTAACAGCTGGTTTAATTTTCCAGGTAGCTATAAATTGGCTGGATATGATACTGTTAGAGCAGTGATATGAGTACTCATTTAAATTTCTGGAATGTCTTGGAGGCTGTTTCCTTTTTCAATATGTGCATATCCCTTAAATATTTAGAAGAGTCAGAGCTCCACCCTTGATTTGATAATCACTTCAGAGGAAAATGTGAGCAATTTAAAAAGTGGAAAGTCTATTGGGTAAAAGTGACCATGTTGTAATAAATTGAGACTATATTTGCTACAGTGATGAGAAAAGGGACAACCGATGAGCCCATTGGTTTTCCAAACTATATTTCCGTTTGGATTTCTGCAGCTGAGTCTCACTTAAAGCTGTTAGATAGTGTTCAACCAGATTAAATTTCTTCTTCTGAATCTTGAGATTAATCTTCGGCATCGTCACCTGGTGGGATAATTATCTTTTTTTTTTTCAATATTATGTTTGATATCGACCAACCATTACATCGTCACTTGCCTGCCCGATGTAATACATCACAATTTTCCTGGTGTTTCATCCCAGCGACCGTCAAATTGTGGAACACACTTCCTAATGTGATTATTAATTCTATTAATTGTGAAACATTTAAAATAAATGTGAATGCCTTTCTTTTCTCTTAGCTCGCTCCTACTAGATTTTTCTCCATCTTCCTGTTCTTTACTTTCTCCTTCATTCTGTATTTTCCGATATCGGTGAAGTGTCGCCCGCTCGACCTTTAGGCTTATAGCATTCGTGCTTTCCGGCGGGTTACCTTCATTGATTCATATAATAATAATAATAATAATAATAATAATAATAATAATAATAATAATAATAATATTTTTCAAAAAGGGAGATTGTGAAAAAAATACAAATTTGATAAATGAAACAGACTGGAGACAGGACCTTGATGGAGGGTTATTGGATGAAATGTAAGAGAAATATAAAAATAAAATGCATAAATTCTATGAAAAATGTATAGCAGTGGCAAAAGCAGGACAAGACAGAAATAAAAGGCCACCATGAATGAATGCGAGAGCCACTAGAGCCAAGACAAAGAAGTATTTTGCATGGAAAGTAATATTAGTAATATTAGTACACCAAACTTTCCCTGATCCAACCATGCAAGAACATCATTTGTTACACTACACAGAGAAGATTATGTAGAATATAACTTCCTATAGGCAGACTGCTTATCAGGTAAGGCATGGATAGTTGATAAATATCCCAAGAAATTGAACTAAAATTACATTCTCCACTATCTTAGACAAAAATGAAAGGTTAGAACAGGTCTGTATCAAATATATCATATAGATATCAAGTATATGATATAGATATCAAGTATATGATCAAGTTAACTTTTCAAGGTGGGTCTGACACTTCCAGCTTTTCTTTCTGAGAAAAAACACACTGCTGGATACTTGAATTTATAATGCATAAAATAAATTTTAGAGCTCATAAAGCCTCCCTCACTAGCTATATCAGATAGGGGCATCGGATCGTTCACACAGTACGTTACCTTAATAGGTTTCATTAAGTCACGTAACTTCTCAATACTAATATCATGAAAAGATGACAAGCCAACATAGGGGATATCAGGCAAATAATTCGATTTCATCACCAAGCCTCCCTGAAAGTTACCAACAATTTTTTTAAATCTTTTCATCGAAGAAGTTTATAAATCTATTAGCTAGATCAGCATCAGTATAGCCATCTGGAAGCCTTCTAGTGTTGCTCCTATTACCCGTTAGCGTGTTTTAAGATTGAATACAGCCGTTTAGTGTCTGAACCAGCTTCAATAATCTTCTCTCTATAATAAGTACACTTTCTTTGTCTAGTTAATCTATTCACAGTATTCCAAGCACTAACATAACCACTGCGGGAATCTTCCCTACGCAAACTACGCCACTTCTTTTCCTTAAGTTTTCTAGTTTTGATGGCATTCTTAATCTCGGTATTAAACCTGGGTGTGTTTTCCCTCACTTTAATGTCTTTAGTGACTACTGGACACATGTTATATTCAGTCTGTAGTACAGTATTATAAAGGTGAACCAGACAAGCTAGACAACCATCCATTGTCACATTGTTGCTGTGCTCATGGGGACAACTTTTCTGGAGTTCAGTTGTTAATTTGTTAAGTACATTATCAACTAATGCTTTAGGGTCATAGCTACTCTTAAGTCTAAAAGTGATAGTTTTCTTCGTTTCCAAGTCTCTACTCACATCCACAGTATATGTAAATAACTTATGATAAGGAGATATAGTAAAATCTGGCTCAATATCTAACTGATTGACGCTAACACCCATGGGATCACAAAGCACAAGGTCAAGCATGTGGCCAGAGCGAGAGGTTACATCGTTTACTTTATTTATACAATATAAAGATTCTAACAGCAATAAAATCACTCCTACACTGATTATGTACAGTTGCGTCAGGGAGTGATGCGGCACTTCTCAAATGTTTCGTCCACCGGCCTCTATATGTTTTGATGCCCTATCTTTTTCCTGAGGTGACGCCGCCGAAGCTGCCGCGACGCCACCTTGTACCTCATAACGCGCTCCACCGGTCACATAGCAAGCTACTTACCAACCTGATTTTGAATGGGGAGAGGGGCCCTTTATACCTTTTTTAGAGGCTGGACGTCATGCTGTCAAGATACCGAAATGCGCTACTTACTGTTGTGCAGGTGGCGATTGTGTTGATGGTTGTAATAGTGATGGTGATGAAAGTGGTGGTTGTAGCGATGGTGATGAGTGGTGGTGATGACAAAGGTGATGTGCTGGCTAACTAAATGCAGTGCAGGAAAAAATAAATCCTAATCCATGATGTGGGCCTTGTTTACCCAGCCAGAAAAGATCTTGCTTTAACCATAAAATAAATATATCTTCGCTGTAACACTGCGGAGCAAATTTTCCTCTGCCAGTCAACAGTCGCATCCAGTTATTATTTCTATTACCTTCCTCACTGCCCCAGCGCGATGTAGCTCCAAAGTAATGACTATCAAAGCTACAAGACAAACACTCTCAGATCACTCTCTCCCAATACGCGTAGAAAATACATAAAAGCAAATTGAATAGAGGTAATACCCTTCCCCAGTCACGAGCTAAGCACACCACTCCTTTATCTTAAAGAATCCTGTAAGCAACTGATTTGATGGCTTGGCCGTTGGCCGTTGACAACCCCGATATAATAGACAGTGACAGTTGTCCTAAGTTTGAGGTGCCATGCAGGAATATATAGCCGATAATATTTGTCTGAAAATTCATTCGGTGCTTCTCATCTCTGCAATAAAAAATAAGAATATAGTAATGTGTTAAGAAAAAAAGACTTTAGAAACAAACTTTTATTGCACACACACACACACACACACACACACACACACACACACACACGTGAACACACGCACACACGCACATACGAGCACACACGCACATACGTGCACACAGGCACATACGCGCACACAGGCACATGCGGGCACACACACACACACACACACACACACACACACACACACACACATTAAAACTAAATATTTTCCATAGTTCACAGCTACTAAGGAGCCTCTGGTAGTTGTGTTCGTATCTTTGCCTGACACTGATGACTTTACCCTCTTGGTATAGGGACAAGTGCCTTTATTCTCTACTTGTGGCGGTTGGCGATACCCTTCAAAATTAAGGCAGTGTGTGAAATACACTGTCGCAAAATCTCGTACCGATACGATTGTTCGTTACGATATTATTCACAAACAGGCCACACAGCCTCTGAAATCATAGTAGCTACAGTTAAAGTTTTAGATGGACATCAATCAAACAAGTAAAATATAATAAAATATGAATCTCAGTATCTGGAGACATTATTGTTCCATTGTCTGACATGCTTTAATGCTCTCTCTCTCTCTCTCTCTCTCTCTCTCTCTCTCTCTCTCTCTCTCTCTCTCTCTCTCTCTCTCTCTCTCACACACACACACACACACACACACACACACACACACACACACACACACACACATTAAAACTAAATATTTTCCATAGTTCACAGCTAGCTACCGTTAACGTCTTAGATTGACATATATCAAAACATTAAAATATAATAAAATATTTATCTCTGTATCTGGATACATTATTTTTACATTGTCTGACTTGATTTAATTCTCTCTCTCTCTCTCTCTCTCTCTCTCTCTCTCTCTCTCTCTCTCTCTCTCTCTCTCTCTCTCTCTCTCTCACACACACACACACACACACACACACACACACACACACACACACACACACACACACCACTTTTACAACTAGTATTTCGTAGAGAATCCTCTCTTTCTATCACTTCTTCCAGCCTCCTTAGCATAGACATTACTAGATTATTACATACATCTTCTGACCGTAAATCATCCCATATGTCTTTTGCATGAGCAATAAGGTTTTCTTTTTCTGGGCACATTGCAGTCCATTTTTTACCATTTTGCCCAAAGATTTTCAATGGGCATCAAATCTGGAGACTTTGATGGCCAGGAAGTCTTACAACATCCAGGTGTTCCTGAACCATTCCTTTACGGCCTGGGAATTGTGTGTTGGAGCATTATACATCGCAATGAACATTGGTTGTGGTGGTGGTATCAGCATTGCTCTTACAGTTGGACGCATAATTGTGTCCATTATCTCCACAGATTGAAGTGTAGTCAGGCGCTCCTCAATTTCAGCTAGCTCCCAGGTCCGCTTGCTGACATCCACCCCAGAGTCGACCGTTATCCTGCCACTCCTTCTCGAATAGTTGATGTTTTGAGTTTCATACCTGAAATTAGAATTAAGAAATATAAGTATTTTCTGTTTAAATAATTGAAGCCTTAATGAATATATGTTTATTATCCGAGAGAGAGAGAGAGAGAGAGAGAGAAGAGAGAAGAAGAGATTGTGTGCTACTTTATTTTATGAAGCCATAAAAACATTTTATATTTTCAGCTTTTTTGGCATATAAAAAGTTTTAGATGTCAATATTCACTGCATATGCATATATATTATTGCTTAGAATATTATAGTACCGTCAACAAATATAAAGTCACCATTATTTTCTGTATCAATAGAATTAACTGTTCAAGAAACCAGCATGGACTCGTTGTAAAACATAATGTCATAAATACTCAAAGATCGTGGCACTCTTTTGACAAATAGCTCAAAAAGGTAAACGAAAAAGTCTTATTAGGGGCAATGCGTGGCATCAGAACTGATATTAATAGCCTACTAAAGAACCCGATAATAAATCCTCGGGCGGCAACAACAACTGAGCTGGCGATGTGTGTGTGTGTGTGTGTGTGTGTGTGTGTGCACCGCACCCAACTGCTACCCACAGCCAGAGGGGGATGGGGAGAGGCTAGCAAGAGAGTCTTGGGGAGGAGGGTGGACAGTTTCGCGAGTCAGAAAAAAGGGAAAACAATCTGTGAATATTTAATGAACTATTAAAGTCTGCTAATTTTATAAAAGTGCTTACAGTAAAGTAACAGATATGAATGTAAAGTTGATGAAATGGATTATGTCACTAATGCCTTTGAAAATTACTGTAATTAATTACTTTTTTAAATACAGCCATTTGCTTCTTCTCTGCGACTTTATAGTGGTGGCCTTATACCAGTTCACGGTTGAATTTATTTCTTATTCTCACCTTGTTTTGTCGAGACGCCAGCAGTGTAGTCTCCCGTGGTCGTCAGAGGCAAACGTTTTCTCGTCGCAGAAGACGACCTGTTCCCAAAACGTTGCCTCGACCGGGAGATATTCCAAAGCGAAGCCCAGGCGCTCCTCCCTGTTGGTGTCGGTGAGGAAGGGCTTGGTGGCTGGCGTCCGGTGGTGCAGGCCAGCTTCATGGAGTCTCTTCCTCACCGTGGTGATCCCTACGTTAATGCCCGTGGTGACCTTGATCTTCACAGCTGTGGTGAGGGGATTGTCTCTTGCTTGGCTGATGATGCGCTCGTCTTCCTCCTGGGTGGTGTGGCGTGGACCTCCAGGTCTTCTTCTATTTTCAAGGCTGTTTGTCTCCGCATGCCTTTTCTTCCATCGTTGAATTGTGCAGCGATTGACATTAAGTATTCTGGCAATGTCCTTTGTCTTCATATTAGCATTAGCTAGATTAATAATGGTTTGTCGCTGATCGACAGAAGTCTCTCTCCTGCGTTGACACGCCATGGTGCAGTATGCATTATGTGTTGTTGTGTGCATTCCGCCGCCAGACTTGTCAAGCGAGTGCTTGTGAGCGCATGTTATACCATTATAATTTTAAATTTAAAGTGATCACGAGTAATATACTGATTTTTTTTACATTCTCAAATGAACGTAATCTAATATGACCGCTGGAATATATTTATTATTTTCTTAAAATGTAATTACAACTTAGGACTGCTGTTGACTAATATCCATGTGAACGATGCTTCGCTCTCAAAATGTTTCGACCGTTCCTCACAAACACAACTTTGATTTAATGGTTGTTTCTGATTGTTTCTCGTTTATTACTTATATTTAATTAATTGTAAGTAATAATGAGGAGAAATATTGACGCCTGAGGCAACAAAACAAAATTTTATCGGAAGAATTACAAGCTACTTCCTGAACGAAAATCAACGGACGGTGCCGCCTCATTCCCTGACGCAACTGTACATCATCCATCCAAATATTAAAATCCCCAGAAATAAACATTTTACCATGTGAATGATCACAGCCCTCCAGATATTCAGTAAATTCCTCAAAAAACAGCTGACAATTTGTATTTGGTGGTAGATAAATGATAACAAAAGTTAGCCTCTGAGAGGTGTTGACCATGAAAGTTACAGCTGTGTTCAAAAGTTGTAATATATGGTGAAGGCAAATTTCTTAATTGAGAAAATTAATTAGTATTAATAAATATTCCTACTCCACCTCCCCTTCTAATACCTCTTGAAGTGTGCATGAATGTGTGAGTAGTGTCATTTCCACAATTTCAGATTTGTCTGATTCATTTAACCATGTTTCCGCAATACCCAAAACATCATATGACTTTTCAGCGATTAATTCTCGTAGTTCAACAGTCTTATTCCTTACTGACTGAATATTAACAAACCCACATTGATTATTACCATTTCTCCTAGTATCCATGATCAGTCATATCCTTCGGCCTGTTTAGCCCAATTTCTAAAGTTTTACATTGCCTGCTGTTAACCTTATGGTTTGTTTCTGGCATTGATAGTCGCACACAATTAATACACTTATACGAATTACTGGAACACTCCCTAGGCAAATGATTACCAGCACACTTGGCACAGACAACAGCATCACCATTTTTCTTAAAATTACAGTTATGCTCAGTATGTCCATACCTTTGACAACAATAGCAATTAAATACATGATACCTATCCCTAACATTATACCTGGCCCTGCAAGCACACATCACCATGCCTGTGAATGAGCTCTCTTATTTCTGGGGTGCACCTTAGTATGAAATGACTAGTATTACCATGTGCAGGCTTAGTGAAAATGAATTCAATCTCGTCATGGACACCTTCAACTGACTGAAGATAGCTGTTCTTAGCAATTAAATATTCATCATCATCATCTTTACACTCTTCCATGGACACCTTACAAATCATTATCTTGGGAGCAAACTTCTTAGTCATCCTAGTTTCGACATTCCTCAATACACTACTTATCTTATTAGCTGCCCTTTTCCCCTCTTGCTCGTTTGCAAAGTCCATCACAACATTACCTCATCCAGTAAACTTCGTGTTGACCACTGGTACATCTTTCAGGACTTTAACCAGCTCATTCTTTCTACTGACAGCATTATTATGTGAATCAAGTGACTTTACAATTAGCACATTTTTTCTTTTCTGCAGCAGCATATGTATCACTTTCCTGGCCTTTATCAAAGTGCAAATTAACCATAGTGTTAATAATCTCCTCTTTCGTGTCAACCAGCACATTTTTCATTTTATCCAACACAGCTTCAGCACCTGAACCCTCAACAGTGACTACATTTACAACTATGCTGACTATTTCATCTTTAACTTCATGAAATTTCTGGTGTAAGCTCTCTGAATTGACCACCAACCTTGACATGCACTCACTAATCTCTGGCATTACTCCACCCTCTTCCAACTTTTCTGTAAGTGCACGGTTCTCAAGCTTTAACTGCTGATTTCCCTCAGTCAGCTTGCTAATCACACTCTTCATGCTCTCAGACTCATTGGCAGTCCATAACCTTCTTCCTACATGGTTTACATCCAATCCACCTTCTTTAGATCCCCATCCTGTACACTATGAAGAAACAGACACTTCTTAGGCGACCATTTCTCACAGACATCACACGCCATCCAATTTGAGGAAAATTCTTGCTCCTTAATACAGTGCTGACATTTAATAGGGCCCGCCATTCTGTACCCATATGCAGAATACAGTATTTCAGACACGACAGACTATGTAGAGTCGAGTAGGGTCATACTCTTAATGCACCACTGCCCGAATGCACCAACCCTAGGTCTGAATGTACCAAAGGGAGGGTAAAGAGGGTTGTGACAGGTGTGTGGAGCGTACAGAGGGTCATGGCAGGTGTGTGAAGGGCAGGACCATAGCAAGAAGTGAGGCCCTCAACCACTACGGCCCCAGTCACTACGGCCCTCAACCACTACGGCCCCAGTCACTACGGCCCTCAACCACTACGGCCCCAGTCACTACGGCCCTCAACCACTACGGCCCTAGACACTACGGCCCTCATCCACTACGGCCCCAGCCACTTCGGCCCACAGCCACTACGGCCCCAGTCACTTCGGCCTCAACCACCGGCCCCAGTCACTGCGGCCCTCAACCACTACGGCCCCAGTCACTGGCCTCAACCACTACGGCCCCAGTCACTGCGGCCCTCAACCACTACGGCCCCAGTCACTTCGCCCCAGTCACTACGGCCTCAACCACCTGGCCCTAGTCACTACGGCCCTCAATCACTACGGCCCCTAGTCACTGGCCCCAGTCACTACGGCCCTCAAGCACTACGGCCCCTGGTCACTACGGCCCTCAGCCACTACGGCCCCAGTCACTTCGGCCCCAGTCACTACGGCCTCAACCACTACGGCCCTAGTCACACGGCCCTCAACCACTACGGCCCTAGTCACTACGGCCCTCAAGCCACTACGGCCCTAGTCACTACGGCCCCAGTCACTACGGCCCTCAACCACTACTGGCCCCAGTCACTTCGGCCCCAGTCACTACGGCCCTCAACCACTACAGCCCCAGTCACTTCGGCCCCCCCCAGTCACTACGGCCTCAACCACTACGGCCCCAGTCACTACGGCCCTCAACCACTACGGCCCCAGTCACTACGGCCCTCAGCCACTACGGCCCCAGTCACTACGGCCCTCAACCACTACGGCCCCAGTCACTACTGCCCTCAACAACTACAGCCCCAGTCACTACGGCCCTCAGCCACTACAGCCCCAGTCACTACGGCCCTCAACCACTACAGGCCCCAGTCACTTCGGCCTCAGCCACTACGGCCCCAGTCACTACGGCCCTCAACCACTACGGCCCCAGTCACTTCGGCCCTCAACCACTACAGCCCTAGTCACTTCACTTCGGCCCTCAACCACTACAGCCCCAGTCACACGGCCCCAGACTACAGCCCCAGTCACTACGGCCCTCCACGACGACGGCCCCAGTCACTACGGCCCTCAACCACTACGGCCCCAGTCACTGGCCCTCAACCACTCGGCCCCAGTCACTGCGGCCCTCAACCACTACGGCCCCAGTCACCACGGCCCTAGTCACTACTCCCAACCCGGCCCCAGTCACCACGGCCCTCAACCACTACGGCCCCAGTCACTTCGGCCCTCAACCACTGCAGCCCCAGTCACTCGGCCCTCAGCCACTACGGCCCCAGTCACTACGGCCCTCAACCACTACGGCCCCAGTCACTTCGGCCCTCAACCCCAGTCACTGCGGCCCTCAACCACTACGGCCCCAGTCACTTCGGCCCCTCAGCCCCCAGTCCTCAACCACTACGGCCCCAGTCACTACGGCCCTCCCTCAACCACTACGGCCCCAGTCACACTGGCCCCAGTCACTACGGCCCTCAACCACTGCAGCCCCCAGTCACTACGGCCTCAACCACTACGGCCCCAGTCACTACGGCCCTCAACCACTACGGCCCCAGTCACTACGGCCATCACCCACTACAGCCCCAGTCACTTCGGCCCTCAGCCCCAGTCTTCGGCCCTCAACCACTGCGGCCCCAGTCACTGCGGCCCTCAGCCACTACGGCCCCAGTCACTACGGCCTCAGCCACTACGGCCCCAGTCACTGCGGCCCTCAGCCACTACGGCCCCAGTCACTACGGCCCTCAACCACTACGGCACAAGTCACTACGGCCCTCAACCACTACGGCCCCAGTCACTTCGGCCCTCAACCACTACAGCCCCAGTCACTTCGGCCCTCAACCACTGCAGCCCCAGTCGGCCCTCAGCCACTACGGCCCCAGTCACTTCGGCCTCAGCCACTACGGCCCCAGTCACTGGCCTCAGCCACTGCAGCCCCAGTCACTGCAGCCCTCAACCACTGCAGCCTAGTCACTACGGCCCCTCAACCTACGGCCCCAGTCACTGCGGCCCTCAGCCACTACGGCCCCAGTCACTACGGCCCTCAACCACTACAGCCCCAGTCACTGGCCCTCAGCCACTGGCCCCAGTCACTGCGGCCCTCCCGGCCCTCAACCACTACGGCCCCAGTCACTACGGCCTCAACCACTACGGCCCCAGTCACTACGGCCCCTCAACCACTACGGCCCCAGTCACTACGGCCTCAACCACTACGGCCCCAGTCACTGGCCCCGGCCCACCACTAGTCACTGGCCGGCCTCAGCCACTACGGCCCCAGTCACTACGGCCCTCAGCCACTACGGCCCTAGTCACTCGGCCCTCAGCCACTACGGCCCCAGTCACTACGGCCCCAGTCACTACAGCCCTCAGTCACTAGCCCCAGTCACTACAGCCCTTACAGTCACTACGGCCCTCAGTCACTACACTGGCCCCAGTCACTACGGCCCCAGTCACTACAGCCCCAGTCACTACGGCCCAGTCACTACGGCCCCAGTCACTACTGATCACTACGGCCCCAGTCACTACGGCCCCAGTCACTACGGCCCCAGTCACTACAGCCCCAGTCACTGCCCCAGTCACTACAGCCCCAGTCACTGCAGCCCCAGTCACTGCCTAGTCACTGCAGCCCCAGTCACTACAGCCCCAGTCACTACGGCCCCAGTCACTGCGCCCTATCACTACAGCCCCAGTCACTACAGCCCTAGTCACTACGGCCCCAGTCACTACAGGCCCTAGTCACTGCGGCCCTAGATACGGCCTCTCTCACCCGTCAACCCCTAGTCACTACGGCCCCAGGCACTGCGGCCCTAGTCACGGCCCTAGATACTACGGCCTCTCTCACCGTCAACCCTAGTCACTGGCCCCAGGCTCGGCCTCTCTCACCGTCAACCCTAGTCACTGCGGCCCCAGGCACTACGGCCTCTCTCACCGTCAACCCTAGTCACTGCGGCCCCAGGCACTACGGCCTCTCTCACCGTCAACCCTAGTCACTGCGGCCCCAGGCACAACGGCCTCTCTCACCGTCAACCCCTAGTCAGTCACTGCGGCCCCAGGCACTGCGGCCTCTCTCACCGTCAACCCTAGTCACTGCGGCCCCAGGCACTACGGCCTCCCCAAGATGTTAACTTAATATAAGAACTACAGTGAGAGAGAGAGAAACCACATGTCATTTCATAACCAAGGAAAGGAATATAGAATCATACATATATATTACCAAAGTGTATAAATCATATGTTGTCTATGTATATGTCTAAATAATTCAATAAACCACTTGTTTGTATATTTGTGTTGTTTGTCTCAGTCCAACTCCTCCTGGATATATCATCCAGGCCTCACAGAGAGAGAGAGAGAAATTGACATGTGGTCTCTCTCTCTCTCTCTAATAAACAGAGAGAGAATAAAGATGATATTCTCACGATCACTAGCCATTATACCTTAGTTCGAACCTCTATTTTTGGGTGACGGGTTAATATTCGCCTTCGCTGCTTTAGCACAAGTCATGAAGATCCAGCCGATACTGGAAAACATTGGTAACGCGAATTATTTTTACTCTACTCTTTGCGAACGCCAGTTTTCTGTGCGCCAGCATAACAAAGCCATACCTCAAGGTTTGCTGGGATTGGCGCAGACGCCTCAAATTGTGCTCATTGGCTGCCGGGGGTGATACGTCACTGACTCGACGTCACGCAAGGCAACCAATCACAAGAAGACTCTCTTATCGCCGAGTGAGTCATGAGGCATTGTTTACATACTGTGGCGCCACAGTCAGTTTCTAACCATGGCGCTTCCATACGTAAAACATCAGCGGGCCAAAATTCTCTGAAACTGAGGCATTGACCTTGGTGGAGGAGGTGGGCAGCGTCGCCACATAATTCT